>NW_028167429.1:0-17869 GCF_963513975.1 Fringilla coelebs | reverse complement strand
ATGGGGAGAGGGAGAGGGAAGGGAGAAGGAGAGGGGAAGAGGAGAGGGAAATGGCGAGAGGGAAATGGGAAGAGGGAAGGGAGAGGGAGGGGACAGGGAGGGGGACAGGGGAAAGGGAGAGGGAAGCGGGACAGGGACAGGGAGGGACATGACCGGGAGGATGAGGAAGGGGAGAGGACCAGGGGGACCCCGACGGGACAGGAGGGGACACGGAGGTGACAGCGGAGGGACGGAAGGAGGCGACCGAGAGAGGACAAACACCAAAAGAGAGAGGACAAACAGCAAAGTGAGCGGACAGACATCCAAGTGAGACCGCGCCGCTCCTCCCCTCCCCCTCCCTGTCCCCTCCCCCACCTCCTACCGGGCTCAGCGACGGCCACGGCCACCAAAACCCCCCCGAGCAGCGCCCCGAGGACACCCATGGCCCTTCCGCGTCCCCAATGTCCCCGCAGTCCCCACGCCGAGCCCACCCGCGGGGGCCAACCCCGCGCCAGCCAATAGGAACGCTCCGCGGCCGTGACGTCAGCGGTTGCCAGGTAGAGGAGCGCCGAGCGCGGCGCGGGGCCGGTGACAGAGCGTGGGGACACGAGTGGGGGGGGAGGGATCCACGAGAAACCCCCCCACCCACGGGTCACGTGGGGTTGGGGACACCCCCCCGGTGACCCCCCAAATTAGGGGGGTGTCCTAAGTGACGTCACGGGGGTTAATGAGCGGCGTGGGGTTAATTAGGAGGACGCGCGTGGCGTGTGTGACGTCAGCGGGGTGGCAGGGGGGGGTCCCGGGAAGGTCGGGGTCACCCGTGGGGACACCCCAGAAATTTTGGGGACCCCCGTGGGTGCCCCCCACCCTCATCCCACCCACCCAGGAATGTCGTGGACCCCCGTGGGGACGCCCCAAAAATTTTTGGGACCCCCGTGGGTGCCCCCCACTCTTCCTGAGACCCCCGTGGGGACGCCCCAAAAATATTTGGGACCCCCGTGGGTGCCCCCCAACCTCATCTCACCCACCCAAGGGTGTCGCGGACCCCCGTGGGGACGCCCCAAAAAATTTTGGGACCCCCGTGGGTGCCCCCCACCCCCCCTGACCCACCCAGGAATGTCGCGGACCCCCGTGGGGACACCCCAGGAATTTTTGGGGACCCCCGTGGGTGCCCCCCACCCTCATCCCACCCACCCACGAATGTCGCGGACCCCCGTGGGGACACCCCAAAATTTTTTGGGACCCCCGTGGGTGCCCCCCACCCCTCCTGACCCACTCAGGGACGTCGCGGACCCCCGTGGGGACACCCCAAAATTTTTTGGGACCCCCGTGGGTGGCCCCCACTCTTCCTGACCCACCCAGGGATGTCGCGGACCCCCGTGGGGACACCCCAAAAATTTTTGGGACCCCCGTGGGTGCCCCCTACCCTCATCCCACCCACCCAGGAATGTCGCGGACCCCCGTGGGGACTCCCCAAAAATTTTTGGGGTCTCCGTGGGTGCCCCCCAACCTCATCCCACCCACCCAGGAATGTCACGGACCCTCGTGGGGACACCCCAAAATTTTTTGGGACCCTCGTGGGCGCCCCCCACCCTTCCTGGGATCCTCGTGGGTGTCCCCCACCCTCATCCCACCCACCCAAGGGTGTCGCGGACCCCCGTGGGGACACCCCAGGAAATTTGGGGACCCCGAATCTCCCCGTGGGTGCGCCCACCACCCCACCACGGACCCCCGTGGGTGCCCCCCACTCTTCCTGGGACTCTCGTGGGTGCCCCCCACCCCTCCTGACCCACCCTGGGATGTCGCGGACCCCCGTGGGGAGCCCCCCCACCCCATAACTGACCCCCGTGGGTGCCCCCCACCCTTCCTGAGGCCCCCGTGGGTGCCCCCCACCCTCATCCCACCCACCCACGAATGTCGCGGACCCCCGTGGGGACACCCCAGGAATTTTTGGGGTCCCCACCCCCATCACGGACCCCCGTGGGTGCCCCCCACCCTTCCTGAGGCCCCCGTGGGTGCCCCCCACCCTCATCCCACCCACCCAGGGATGTCGCGGACCCCCGTGGGGACACCCCAAAATTTTTTAGGACACCCGTGGGTGCCCCCCACTCCTCCTGACCCACTCAAGGGTGTCGCGGACCCCCGTGGGGACACCCCAAAAATTTTTGGAACCCTCGTGGGCGCCCCCCACCCTTCCTGGGATCCTCGTGGGTGCCCCCCACCCTCATCCCACCCACTCAGGAATGTCGCGGACCCCCGTGGGGACACCCCAAAATTTTTTGGGACCCCCGTGGGTGCCCCCCACCCACAACCCACCCACCCAGCGTTGTCGCAAACCCCGTGGGGACACCCCAAAAATTTTTGGGACCCCCGTGGGTGCCCCCCACCCCTCCTGACCCACTCAAGGGTGTCGCGGACCCCCGTGGGGACCCCCCGCACCCCATAACGGACCCCCGTGGGTGCCCCCCACCCTCATCCCACCCACCCACGAATGTCGCGGACCCCCGTGGGGACCCCCCCCACCCCATAACGGACCCCCGTGGGTGCCCCCCACCCTCATCCCACCCACCCAGGGATGTCGCGGACCCCCGTGGGGACACCCCAAAATTTTTTGGGACCCCCGTGGGTGCCCCCCACCCGTCCTGACCCACTCAAGGGTGTCGCGGACCCCCGTGGGAACCCCCCCCACCCCATAACAGACCCCCGTGGGTGCCCCCCACCCTCATCCCACCCACCCAGGAATGTCGCGGACCCCCGTGGGGACACCCCAAAAATTTTTGGGGTCCCCACCCCCATTCACGGACCCCCGTGGGTGCCCCCCCACCCCCACCCCACGCTGCAGCGCGCCCGCACTGCGCATGCGCAGGGCGCTAGGACCCCGCGGAGCCTTTCCCGCCACGCCGGGGCGGGGGGGGGGGCCATGAATGGGGACCCGTGGGAGCCGCGGGGGGAGCCACGTGACCGCCGCCGGCCAATCAGCGCGCGGGTGACGTAGCTCGTGGCTCCCTTTTCTGCCCCGGGATGGTTTTTTTTACCTTTTTTGCCCCAAACCCGGGGTTTTTTGGGGCGGGAGGATTTGAAGGGAGAGGAGAGGGGGCGGATGAAGCCGGGCCGAGCCCGGGGGTCGCGGCGCGAAGCGGGGGCGCCTCAGGTGAGTGCCGGGGGGGGGGCGGCCTCGCCCTGCCCCCCCCCACAGCGGCGCGGAGGCGGGGGGAGGTCACGTGATGTCGCTCCGCCGTCAATCACGCCTCATCCCGCCCCTTTTTTCCCTCGGCGACCAATGGGGAGGCGCGGCGCCGTTGATTGACAGCGGGGCGGGCGCGGCTTTGTGCGCGCGGCGGGGGCGGCGGTTTGGGGCGAAAAGCGCCATGTTTGGGTGTTCGCGCGGGGGCGGCGGCGGGCGCGGCCCCAAGTGCTGTGTCACGGTGGCGGTGGAGAGCCCCGGGGAGGGGGGAAGGGAAGCGGACGCCACACGGAGCCGCCCGTGTCTTGCGAGCCCCGGGGAGAATTGGGGGGGGGGGGGGGGTGGGTGGGGGAGGTGGATGGAGAGGAGAGGTCAGGTCGGGAAGGACGCGAGTCTTTCCCTCAGCGTGGAGGGCGAAAAGGGTCGGGGGGTCCCGGAGGGGGAGTCCGTGGGGAGGGAGGGGATGCGGGGCTCCCTGGGGTTGGGGGGGGGTAGCGGCGTTTTGGGGTTTTAGCGGCGCTGGCGGCCGCGGGAGCGGCGTGTCCGTGGGGGTTGTCGTCCCCCGCGTGTGTTCAGGGAAAGGCTGGAGCCGGCCGAGCGCCCGTGGGCACCGCGGGGCGCGGGGGCGACGCGGTGCGTGGCTGCCTGTGGGGGGGGGTGGGGGGGGTGGTGCGGGGTTAAACGGAGCGTTGAGGCCTGGCAGAGCACCGCGAGGGGGGTGAGGCCCGGCGGGGGAGCGTCCTCGGAGCTCGCTGCGGCCGAGGAGCGGCGGGGGAAGCGGCGGGTCCGGCCGCCTGCGGCCGCGCTCATTGTCCAGCCGCGGCCACCGCCGCCATTCAAGATGGCGCCCGCCGGCCCCTTCTTCCTCCTTCGCCTCCCCCCTCCTCCCCCCGGGGCGCCGCAGCCAATCGGCGGCTGAGCCCGCCCCCCGCGTGACGCGGCGACCAATCAGCGCGCGGCGGGCGGCGGCGCCAGCCAATCAGCGCCGTGACGGCCGCGCGGGTCGGGTGAGGCGCTGGGCGGAAGGCCGGGAGGGGCGGGGAGCCCTGCCGTTGATCGACGCGGCGCTCGTCCAATCGCGCCCTCTCCCCGCCGGTGCCTCCGCCCAATGAGGCAGCGGCGGGGCGGGGCGGGGCGGTCGGGTGACGTCAGGCAGCGCGGCGGCCAATGGCGAGGCGGCGCTCGTCTATATAAGGGCGGGCGGGGGCAGGCCGAGCGGCGCCATTTCGCGGGGACGAAGGGACGGAGCGGGTCGGGCCCGGCGCGCGAGGGGGGCGGCCCCAACCCGGCTCCATCCCCCGCCTCCGCCGTCCCGGAGGGCTCCGGGACCCTCCCCGGACCCTCCCCGGCCTCCGCAGCGACCCCTGCCTGCGGCCACCGGCGGCGAGGGAGGGGGACGCCTCCGCCCGGCTTCTTTCCCCCCCCCTCCCTCCTCCTCGGCTCCTTCCCTCAGCGAGCCAAGATGGAGCGCGGCCGCTGAGATCCCCGCTACGAATATCCGCCGTCATCCGCCGCTCCGAGCGCGGCTCCGCGCCTCCTCCTTCCCTCCCGCGGCCGCCGGCGGCCGCCAGCGACTCGGCCGCCGTTGTATCGAGCGGATCGCGCCGCGTCCGGCGGGTCCGGTGAGGCTCCGAAGGGACGATTCCCCCCCGGCTCCCGCCCGCCCGCCTCCATCATCCCCGCGCTGTTCCCGTGTGTTGCCCCCCCCACCCCCCGCCTTGCGTTCCCCCCCTCAGGGAGCGCCGCCATTTTCGCCGCCGCGCCCCCGTGGATGTGAGGCCGAGCTCGGCTCTTTTTGCTCTCCCTTCCCTCCCCGTTCCGTCGTTTCTGCCGCCGTTTTGAGGAGCTCGGAAAGGGGAGGGGGCTCCCGGCAAGACCCCCCTCCCCTGGTACCGGGGATGCGCTGACGGTGGAGAGGCCCAGAGCGGGCCGGCAGCGGAGAAGCTTTGACCGGGCAAAGTGGGGGGCTCGTCGGAGGAGACGGCGGGAGGAGGAGGAGGAGGAGGAGGAGGAGACGAAGGCCGGGCGGGCCCGAGGGCCTCGCACGCAGCAGCAGCAGCAGCCGCCGGGATGTTGCAGAATGTGAATCCCCAGAGCAAGTAGGTGATGGCGGCGTGGGGACACGAGGGGACACGAGGGGACACGCGTGGGGGGGAAATTGGGGGGGGGGTTTGGGAGGGGGATGCGCCGTGGGAGCCGCCGGATTGTGGATGTGGCACTGTGGGGTGGCCGGGTTGTGACGGTGGGGTTGAGACAGTCAGGTTGTGGTTGTGTCACCCCCAGTGCTGTGACAGTGACATTGGGGACCCCAAGTTGTGGCTGTGTCACTGTGGGGTGCCCATGCTGGGTTTGTGTCACCCCAGGCTGTGACAATGACGTGGGGACCCCTAAATCCTGGCAGTGTCACTGTGGGACCCCTGTACTGGGTTTGTGTCACCCCCATGCTGTGACAGTGACATTGGGACCCCCAAACTTGTGTCTGTGTCATTTTGGGATCCCCTCTGCTGGGCCTGTGTCACCCCCAGGCTGTGACAGTGACATTTGTGACCCCAAACTCGTGGCAGTGTCACTGTGGGGTGCCCATGCTGGGTCTGTGTCACCCCAGTGCTGTGACAGTGACATTGGGGACCCCACATTCTGTGACAGTGACATTGGGGACCCCAAGTTGTGGCTGTGTCACTGTGGGGTGCCCATGCTGGGTTTGTGTCACCCCAGTGCTGTGACAGTGACACTGGAACCCCCAAATTGTGGCTGTGTCACTATAGGAACCCCACATTGTGCCTCTGTCACCTCCAGGCTGTGACAGTGACATTTGTGACCCCAAATTCGTGGCAGTGTCACTGTGGGGTGCACATGCTGGGTTTGTGTCACCCCCAGGCTGTGACAGTGACATGGGGACCCCCAAATTGTGGCTGTGTCACCCCAGTGCTGTGACAGGGACATGGGGACCCCCTAAATGGTGGCAGTGGCACCCTGGGGTGCCCATGCTGGGTTTGTGTCACCCCAGTGCTGTGACAGGGACATGGGGACCCCCAAATTGTGGCTGTGTCACTCTGGGGTGCTCATGCTGGGTTTGTGTCACCCCAGTGCTGTGACAGTGACATTTGTGACCCTAAACTCGTGGCAGTGTCACTGTGGGGTGCCTGTGCTGGGTTTGTGTCACCCCAGTGCTGTGACAGGGACATGGGGATCCCCAAATTGTGGCAGTGTCACTGTGGGACCCCTGTGCTGGGTTTGTGTCACCCCAGTGCTGTGACAGTGACATTTGTGACCCCAATATCATGGCAGTGTCACTGTGGGGTGCCCATGCTGGGTTTGTGTCACCTCCAGGCTGTGACAGTGACATTGGGACCCTCTAAATGGTGGCAGTCGCACCCTGGGGTGCCCATGCTGGGTTTGTGTCACCCCAGTGCTGTGACAGTGACACTGGTACCCCAAACTGTGGCAGTGTCACCCCCAAACTTTGGCAGTGTCACCCCCAGGCTGTGACAGTGACACTGGGACCCCAAACTGACTGTGTCACTGTGGGACCCCTGTGCTGGATTTGTGTCACCCCAGGCTGTGACAGTGACATTGGGACCCCCAAATTGTGGCTGTGTCACTGTGGGACCTCTGTGCTAAGTTTGTGTCACCCCCAGGCCGTGACAGTGACATGGGGACCCTCTGCTGGGCCTATGTCAGCCCCAGGCTGTGACAGGGACATGGGGACCCCCAAGTTGTGGCAGTGTCACTCTCAGGTTGTGACAGAGACAGTGGGACCCCAAACTCGTGGCAGTGTCACTCTGGGGTGCCTGTGCTGGGCCTGTGTCACCCCCAGGCTGTGACAGTGACATTGGCACCCCAGATTGTGGCTGTGTCACCTCAGTGCTGTGACAGGGACATGGGGACCCCCAAACTGTGGCTGTGTCACTGTGGGGTGCCCATGCTGGGTTTGTGTCACCCCCAGGCTGTGACAGTGACATTGGAACCCCCAAATTGTGGCTGTGTCACCGTGGGACCCCTGTGCTGGGTTTGTGTCACCTCCATGCTGTGACAGTGACATTTGTGACCCCAAACTCGTGGCAGTGTCACTGTGGGGTGCCCGTGCTGGGTTTGTGTCACCCCCATGCTGTGACAGTGACATGGGGACCCCCAAACTGTGGCAGTGTCACTGTGGGACCCCTGTACTGGGTTTGTGTCACCCCAGTGCTGTGACAGTGACACTGGGACCCCCAAATTGTGCCTGTGTCACTGTGGGGTGCTCATGTTGGATTTATGTCACCCCCAGGCTGTGACAATGACATGGGGACCCCCAAATTGTGGCTGTGTCATTTAGGGATCCCCTGTGCTGGATCTGTGTCACCCCCAGTGTTGTGACAGTGACATGGGGACCCCCAAATCGTGGTAGTGTCACTGTGGGGTGCCCGTACTGGGTTTGTGTCACCCCAGTGCTGTGACAGTGACATGGGGTCCCCCAATTGTGGCTGTGTCACTGTGGGACCCCTGTGCTCAATCTGTGTCACCTCCAGGCTGTGACAGTGACATTTGTGACCCCAAACTTGTGGCAGTGTCACCGTGGGGTGCCCGTGCTGGATCTGTGCCACCTCCAGGCTGTGACAGTGACATTTGTGACCCCAGACTTGTGGCAGTGTCACTGTGGGGTGCTCATGCTGGGCCTGTGTCACCCCCAGGCTGTGACAGTGACACTGGGGACCCCCTAAATCCTGTCAGTGTCACCGTGGGGTGCCCATGCTGGGTTTGTGTCACCCCAGTGCTGTGACAGTGACATTTGTGACCCTAGACTCGTGGCTGTGTCACTGTGGGACCCCTGTGCTGGGTTTGTGTCACCCCAGTGCTGTGACAGTGACACTGGGACCCCCAAATTGTGCCTGTGTCACTGTGGGGTGCTCATGTTGGATTTATGTCACCCCCAGGCTGTGACAATGACATGGGGACCCCCAAATTGTGGCTGTGTCATTTAGGGATCCCCTGTGCTGGATCTGTGTCACCCCCAGTGTTGTGACAGTGACAAGGGGTCCCCCAAATCGTGGCAGTGTCACTGTGGGGTGCCCATACTGGGTTTGTGTCACCCCAGGCTGTGACAGTGACATGGGGTCCCCCAATTGTGGCTGTGTCACTGTGGGACCCCTGTGCTCAATCTGTGTCACCTCCAGGCTGTGACAGTGACATTTGTGACCCCAAACTTGTGGCAGTGTCACTGTGGGGTGCCCGTGCTGGATCTGTGCCACCTCCAGGCTGTGACAGTGACATTGGGACCCCAAACTCGTGGCAGTGTCACCATGGGGTGCCCGTGCTGGGTTTGTGTCACCCCAGTGCTGTGACAGTGACACTGGAACCCCCAAATTGTGGCAGTGTCACCATGGGACCCCTGTGCTGGGTTTGTGTCACCTCCAGGCTGTGACAATGACATGGGGACCCTCTGCTGGGCCTGTGTCACCCCCAGGCTGTGACAGTGACATTTGTGACCCCAAACTCGTGGCAGTGTCACTGTGGGGTGCCTATTCTGGGGCTGTGTCACCCCTAGGCTGTGACAGTGACATTGGCACCCCAGGTTGTGGCAGTGTCACTGTGGGGTGCCCATGCTGGGTTTGTGTCACCCCAGTGCTGTGACAGTGACATGGGGACCCCCAAATTGTGGCTGTGTCACTGTGGGACCCCTGTGCTTGGTTTGTGTCACCCCCAGGTTGTGACAGTGACACTGGGACCCCCAAATTGTGGCAGTGTCACCCCCAAACTGTGGCAGTGTCACCCCCAGGCTGTGACAGGGACGTTGTGCCCCCAAATTGTGGCAGTGTCACCGTGGGACCCCTAAAATTATGGCGGTGTCACCCCCAAATTGTGACAGTGTCACTGTGGGGGCCCCCCAGATTGTGGCAGTGTCACCCCCAGGCTGTGACAGAGACATTGGGACCCCCCAACCTGTGACGGTGTCACCCCCGAACTGTGACAGTGTCACCCTCAGGCTGTGACGGTGTCACCCCCAAATGGTGACAATGACATTGGCACCCCAAATTGTGGCAGTGTCACCGTGGGACCCCTAAAATTATGGCGGTGTCACCCCCAAATTGTGACAGTGTCACCGTGGGAACTGAAATTGTGGCAGTGTCACCCCAGGCTGTGACAGTGACATTGGGACCCTGAACTGTGACAGTGTCACCCCCAAACTGTGGCAGTGTCACCGCCAGGCTGTGACAGTGACATTGGGACCCCAAACTGTGACAGTGTCACCCCCAAATTGTGACAGTGACATTGTGACCCCCAAATTGTGACATTGTCACTGTGGGACCCCCCCTAAACTGTGATGGTGTCACCCCCAAACTGTGGCAATGTCACCCCCAAACTGTGACAATGACATTGAGAGCCCCCAAATTGTGGCAGTGTCACCCCCAGGCTGTGACAGGGACATTGGCACCCCTAATTATGGCAGTGTCACCCCCAAACTGTGACAGTGTCACCCCCAGGCTGTGACAATGACATTGGCACCCCAAATTGTGGCAGTGTCACCGTGGGACCCCCAAAATGATGGCAGTGTCACCCCCAAACTGTGACAGTGTCACCGTGGGAACTGAAATTGTGGAGTGTCACCCCCAGGCTGTGACAGGGACATTGGGACCCTGAACTGTGACAGTGTCACCCCCAAATTGTGGCAGTGTCACCCCTAGGCTGTGACAGGGACATTGGCACCCCAAACTGTGACAGTGTCACCCCCAGGCTGTGACAGTGTCACCCCCAGGCTGTGACAGGGACATTGGGACCCCAAATTGTGACATTGTCACTGTGGGACCCCCCCAAACTGTGACAGTGTCACCCCCAAATTGTGGCAGTGTCACCTCCAGGCTGTGACAGTGACATTGGCACCCCAAACTGCAGCAGTGTCACCCCCAAACTGTGGCAGTGTCACCCCCAAACTGTGACAATGACATTGAGAGCCCCCAAAATGTGACATTGGCACCCCAAATTGTGGCAGTGTCACCGTGGGACCCCCAAAATGATGGCAGTGTCACCCCCAAACTGTGACAGTGTCACCGTGGGAACTGAAATTGTGGCAGTGTCACCCCAGGCTGTGACAGGGACATTGGCACCCCCAATTGTGACAATGTCACCCCCAAACTGTCACAGTGTCACCCCCAAATTGTGACGGTGTCACCCCCAAACTGTGACAGTATCACAGTGTGGCCCCCCCACGTTGTGGCAGTGTCACCCCCAAATTGTGACAGGGACATTGGGACCCCCAAATTGGGACATTGTCACTGTGGGACTGCCCCAAAATGTGACGGTGTCACCCCCAAATTGTGGCAGTGTCACCCCCAGGCTGTGACAGTGACATTAGGACCCCTGAACTGTGACGGTGTCACCCCCAAATGGTGACAATGACATTGGGACCCCAAATTAGGACATTGTCACTGTGGGACCCCCCCCAAACTCTGGCGGTGTCACCCCCAAACTGTGGCAGTGTCACCCCCAGGCTGTGACAGGGACGTTGTGCCCCCAAATTGTGGCAGTGTCACTGTGGGACCCCCAAAATTATGGCGGTGTCACCCCCAAACTGTGGCAGTGTCACCCCCAGGCTGTGACAGGGACATTGGCACCCCAAACTGTGACAGTGTCACCCCCAAATTGTGACAGTGACATTGTGACCCCCAAATTGTGACATTGTCACTGTGGGACCCCCCCCCAAACTGTGGCAGTGTCACCCCAGGCTGTGACAGGGACATTGGCACCCCTGAACTGTGACAGTGTCACCCCCAAATTGGGACGTGCCACCCCCAGGCTGTGACAGGGACATTGGGACCCCAAATTGTGATGGTGTCACCCCCAAATTGTGGCAGTGTCACCCCAGGCTGTGACAGTGACATTGGGACCCCTGAACTGTGACAGTGTCACCCCCAAACTGTGGCAGTGTCACCCCAGGCTGTGACAGGGACATTGGGACCCCAAATTGTGGCAGTGTCACCCCCAGGCTGTGACAGGGACATTGGGACCCCCAAATTGGGACGGTGTCACCCCCAAACTGTGACAGTGTCACCCCCAAACTGTGGCAGTGTCACCCCCAGGCTGTGACAGGGACATTGTCACCCCCAAACTGTGACAGTGTCACCCCCAAACTGTGACAGTGTCACCCCCAAACTGTGGCAGTGTCACCCCCAGGCTGTGACAGGGACATTGTCACCCCCAAACTGTGACAGTGTCACCCCCAAACTGTGACAGTGTCACCCCCAAACTGTGGCAGTGTCACCCCCAGGCTGTGACAGGGACATTGTCACCCCCAAACTGTGACAGTGTCACCCCCAAACTGTGGCAGTGTCACCCCCAAACTGTGACAGTGTCACCCCCAGACTGTGACAGTGACATTGGCACCCCGAACTCCGGCGGTGTCACCGAGGTCACCCCGTCCTTGTCACTGGGGTCGTGACCTTGGGGACAATCCCGGGGTCACCCAGGGGTCAGCTCGGGGACAAAAAAGGGGGGGGGGGTCCCCAAATCCTGGGGGTCTCCAAATCCTGGAGGGTCCCCAAATCCTGGGGGTCCCCAAATCCTTGGGATCGATGTCCCCAGATCCTTGGGTGTCCCCAAATCCTGGGGGTCCCCAAATCCTTGGGATCGGTGTCCCCAAATCCTGGAGGATCCCCAAATCCTGGGGGTCCCCAAATCCTTGGGATCGGTGTCCCCAAATCCTGGAGGATCCCCAAATCCTGGGGGTCCCCAAATCCTTGGGATCGGTGTCCCCAAATCCCTGGAATCAGTGTCCCCAAATCCTGGGGGTCCCCAAATCCTTGGGATTTGTGTCCCCAAATCCTGGGGATCCCCAAATCCTGGGGGTCCCCAAATCCTTGGGATCGGTGTCCCCAAATCCCTGGAATCAGTGTCCCCAAATCCTGGGGGTCCCCAAATCCTTGGGATTTGTGTCCCCAAATCCTGGGGGTCCCCAAATCCTGGAGGTCCCCAAATCCTTGGGATTGGTGTCCCCAAATCCTCGAGGGTCCCCAAATCCTTGGGATTGGTGTCCCCAAATCCCTGGGATTGGTGTCCCCAAATCCTGGAGGGTCCCCAAATCCTGGAGGTCCCCAAATCTTTGGGATCGGTGTCCCCAAATCCTGGGGGTCCCCAAATCCTCGGGGTCCCCAAATCCTGGAGGTCCCCAAATCCTTGGGATTGGTGTCCCCAAATCTTTGGGATTGGTGTCCCCAAATCCTTGGGATTGGTGTCCCCAAATCCTGGGGTGTCCCCAAATCCTTGGGATTGGTGTCCCCAAATCTTTGGGATTGGTGTCCTGGGGGTCCCCAAATCCTTGGGATCGGTGTCCTCAAATCCTGGGTGTCCCCAAATCTTTGGGATTGGTATCCCCAAATCCTGGATCCCCCAAAATCCTTGGAATTGGTGTCCCCAAATCCCTGGGATCAGTGTCCCCAAATCCTGGGGGTCCCCAAATCCTGGAGGTCCCCAAATCCCTGGGATTGGTGTCCCCAAATCCTGGGGGTCCCCAAATCTTTAGGATTGGTGACATGAGGGTCCCCAAATTCTGAATCCACCCCAAAATCTTTGGGATCGGTGTCTTGGGTGTCCCCAAATCCTTGGGATTGGTGTCCCCAAATCCTGGGGGTCCCCAAATCCTTGGGATTGGTGACATGAGTGTCCCCAAATCTTTGGGATTGGTGTCCTGAGGGTCCCCAAATCTTTGGGATCGGTGTCCTGGGGGTCCCCAAATTTTTGGGAGCGATGTCCCCATTCCTGAACCCCCAAATCTTTGGGATTTGAGTCCTGGGGGTCCCCAAATCTTTGGGATTGGTGACGTGAGAGTCCCCAAATCCTTGGGATCAGTGTCCCCAAATCCTGGGGGTCCCCAAAATATTTGGGATCGGTGTCATGGGGGTCCCCAAATCTTTAGGATTGATGTCCCCATTCCTGAACCCCAAAATCTTTGGGATTTGAGTCCTGGGTGTCCCCAAATCTTTGGGATCGGTGTCCCCAAATCCTTGGGGTCCCTAAAATCTTTGGGATTGGTGACGTGGGGGTCCCCAAATTTTTGGGATTGCTGTCCTGGGGGTCCCTAAATCCATGGGATCGGTGTCCCCAAATCCTGGGCATTTAGGAGCGGTTTTGGCAGCAGAATTGCGGATTTAGGATCGGTTTTAGGAGTGGAATTGTGGATTTAGGATCGGTTTTAGCGTTTAGGAGCGGTTTTAGGAGCAGAATTGCGGATTTAGGATCGGTTTTAGGAGTGGAATTGCAGATTTAGGAGCGGTTTTAGCGTTTAGGATCAGTTTTAGGAGCGGAATTGTTGATTTAGGATCGGTTTTAACAGCGGAATTGCAGATTTAGGAGCGGTTTTAGCGTTTAGGATCAGTTTTAGGAGCGGAATTGCAGATTTAGGAGCGGTTTTGGCCTTTAGGACCGGTTTTAACAGCAGAATTGCAGCTTTAGGACAGGTTTTAGCAGCTAGGACTGGTTTTAGGAGGAAAACTCTTGATTTAGAACCGGTTTTAAAGGCCGAATTGACAATTTAAGTCAGTTTTAAGCCCTTAAAACCAGTTTTAACAGCAGAATTGACAATTTAAGTCCGGTTTTAACAGCAGAATTGACGATTTCAGTCCGTTTTTAGCCCTTAAAACCGGTTTTAACACCAGAATTGTTGATTTAAGTCCGGTTTTAACAGCGGAATTGACGATTTCAGTCCATTTTTAACCCTTAAAACCAGTTTTAAGATCAGATTTGACGATTTCAGTCCGTTTTTAGCTCTTAAAACCGGTTTTAACAGCAGAATTGACGATTTCAGTCCGTTTCTAACCCTTAAAACCGGTTTTAACAGCAGAATTGTTGATTTAAGTCCGGTTTTAACAGCAGAATTGACAATTTCAGTCCGTTTTTAACCCTTAAAACCGGTTTTAACAGCAGAATTGACGATTTCAGTCCATTTTTACTTCTTAAAACCGGTTTCAACAGCAGATTTGACAGTTTAAGTCTGTTTTTAGCCCTTAAAACCGGTTTTAACAGCAGAATTGACAATTTAAGTCCGGTTTTAACAGCAAAATTGACGATTTCAGTCCGTTTTTAGCCCTTAAAACCGGTTTTAACACCAGAATTGTTGATTTAAGTCCGGTTTTAACAGCGGAATTGACGATTTCAGTCCATTTTTAACCCTTAAAACCAGTTTTAAGATCAGATTTGACGATTTCAGTCCGTTTTTAGCTCTTAAAACCGGTTTTAACAGCAGAATTGATGATTTCAGTCCGTTTTTAACCCTTAAAACCGGTTTTAACAGCAGAATTGACGATTTAAGTCCGGTTTTAACAGCGGAATTGACGATTTCAGTCCGTTTTTAACCCTTAAAACCGGTTTTAACAGCAGAATTGACGATTTCAGTCCATTTTTAGCCCTTAAAACCGGTTTTAACAGCAGAATTGACGATTTCAGTCCGTTTTTAGCACTTAAAACCGGTTTTAACAGCGGAATTGACGATTTCAGTCCGTTTTTAACCCTTAAAACCGGTTTTAACAGCGATTTTTGCCTCGATTTTGCCGTTTTTTCAGGAATTTCTTCTAAAAACCCCCCAAAATTCAACTTTTAACCCTTTCCTCGCCGTTTTTTTCAGGATTTTGGGCGAGGGCAATGCCGCCCTCATGGCTTTGGCCACGGACTCGACGCCGGGCAAGCGCATCCGCAAACCCTCGCTGCTCTACGAGGGCTTCGAGAGCCCGATCATGGCGTCGGTGCCGTCGGGTTCAGGAGCGCTGGGCTCGGGTCTAGCCGGCGTTTAGGAGCGGTTTTAGCGTTTAGGAGCGGTTTTAGGAGCGGAATTGTGGATTTAGGAGCGGTTTTAGGAGCAGAATTGGGGATTTAGGAGCTGTTTTAGTGTTTAGGATCAGTTTTAGCAGCGGAATTGCAGATTTAGGAGCGGTTTTAGCATTTAGGATCGGTTTTAGGAGCGGAATTGTTGATTTAGGAGCGGTTTTAGGAGCGGAATTGTGGATTTAGGAGCGGTTTTAGCGTTTAGGATCGGTTTTAGGAGTGGAATTAATGATTTAGGATCGGTTTTAGGAGTGGAATTGCGGATTTAGGAGCGTTTTTAGCATTTAGGATCGGTTTTAGGAGCAGAATTGTGGATTTAGGAGCGGTTTTAGGAGTGGAATTGCAGATTTAGGACCGGTTTTAGCGTTTCGGAGCGGTTTTGGCAGCAGAATTGGGGATTTAGGATCAGTTTTAGGAGTGGAATTGTTGATTTAGGATCGGTTTTAGCAGCGGAATTGTTGATTTAGGATCAGTTTTAGGAGTGGAATTGTTGATTTAGGAGCGGTTTTAGGAGCGGAATTGTGGATTTAGGAGCGGTTTTAGCGTTTAGGATCGGTTTTAGGAGTGGAATTAATGATTTAGGATCGGTTTTAGGAGTGGAATTGCGGATTTAGGAGCGTTTTTAGCATTTAGGATCGGTTTTAGGAGCAGAATTGTGGATTTAGGAGCGGTTTTAGGAGTGGAATTGCAGATTTAGGACCGGTTTTAGCGTTTCGGAGCGGTTTTAGGCGCAGAATTGTGGATTTAGGACCGGTTTTAGCAGTGGAATTGGGGATTTAGGAGCTGTTTTGGGATTTAGGATCGGTTTTAGGAGCGGAATTGTTGATTTAGGAGCGGTTTTAGCATTTAGGAGCGGTTTTAGGAGCGGAATTGTGGATTTAGGAGCGGTTTTAGCGTTTCGGAGCGGTTTTAGGAGTGGAATTGTTGATTTAGGATCAGTTTTAGCAGCGGAATTGGGGATTTAGGAGTGGTTTTAGTGTTTAGGATCGGTTTTAACAGCGAAATTGGGGATTTAGGAGCTGTTTTGGGATTTAGGATCGGTTTTAGGAGCGGAATTGCAGATTTAGGAGTGGTTTTAGTGTTTAGGATCGGTTTTAGGAGTGGAATTGTTGATTTAGGAGCGGTTTTAGGAGTGGAATTGTGGATTTAGGAGCGGTTTTAGGAGCGGAATTGTGGATTTAGGAGCGGTTTTAGCATTTAGGATCAGTTTTAGGAGCAGAATTGTTGATTTAGGATCGGTTTTAGGAGCGGAATTGTTGATTTAGGAGCGGTTTTAGTGTTTAGGATCGGTTTTAGGAGCTGAATTAGGGATTTAGGAGCGGTTTTAGCGTTTAGGACCGGTTTTAGGAGCGGAATTGGGGATTTAGGATCGGTTTTAGGAGCTGAATTGTGGATTTAGGAGCGGTTTTAGCGTTTAGGATCAGTTTTAGGAGCTGAATTGTGGATTTAGGAGCGGTTTTAGCGTTTAGGATCAGTTTTAGGAGCGGAATTATTGATTTAGGATCGGTTTTAGGAGCAGAATTGGGGATTTAGGAGCGGTTTTAGCGTTTAGGATCAGTTTTAGGAGCGGAATTGTTGATTTAGGATCGGTTTTAACAGCGGAATTGCAGATTTAGGAGCGGTTTTAGCGTTTAGGACCGGTTTTAACAGCAGAATTGGGGATTTAGGAGCGGTTTTAGCATTTAGGATCGGTTTTAGGAGCAGAATTGGGGATTTAGGAGCGGTTTTAGCGTTTAGGATCAGTTTTAGGAGTGGAATTGTTGAATTAGGATCGGTTTTAGGAGCGGAATTGTGGATTTAGGAGCGGTTTTATCATTTAGAACCGGTTTTAACAGCGGAATTGACGATTTCAGTCCGTTTTTAACCCTTAAAACCGGTTTTAACAGCAGAATTGATGATTTAAGTCCGGTTTTAACATCAGAATTGACGATTTAAGTCAGTTTTTAACCCTTAAAACCGGTTTTAACAGCAGAATTGACGATTTCAGTCCGTTTTTAACCCTTAAAACCGGTTTTAAAGGCAGAATTGACGATTTCAGTCCGTTTTTAACCCTTAAAACCGGTTTTAGCAGCAGAATTGTGGTTTTTTGGACAGTTTTATCATTTAGAACCGGTTTTAACAGCAGAATTGACAATTTCAGTCCATTTTTAACCCTTAAAACCGGTTTTAACAGCGATTTTTACCTCGATTTTCCCGTTTTTTCAGGAATTTCTTCTAAAAACCCCCAAAAATTCAACTTTTAACCCTTTCCTCACCGTTTTTTTCAGGATTTTGGGCGAGGGCAATGCCGCCCTCATGGCTTTGGCCACGGACTCGACGCCGGGCAAGCGCATCCGCAAACCCTCGCTGCTCTACGAGGGCTTCGAGAGCCCGACCATGGCGTCGGTGCCGTCGCTGGCGGCGCCGCAGGTGAATCCTCCCCCTCCCGAGGTGTCCAACCCCAAGAAGCCGGGGCGCGTCACCAACCAGCTCCAGTACCTGCACAAGGTGGTGATGAAGGCGCTCTGGAAGCATCAGTTCGCTTGGCCCTTCCGCCAGCCCGTCGACGCGGTTAAGCTCGGCTTACCGGTGAGGTTTAAGGGGTTTTATTGGGGGTTTGGGGCTGATTCCAGTCCTAAAGAGGGTCTTGAGCCTAAATTTGGTTCCTCTGAGCCAAAAGTTGAAAATTGTGTTCTTATTTAGGGCTGAGATTAATTTAAAACTGAGCCTAAAAGTGATTTAAAGCTAATCCTAAACCTAGTTTAAAGCTGATCCTAAAAGTGATTTGAGGCTGGTTCTAAAAGTGATTTAAAGCAGGTCCTAAAAGTTATTTAAATCTGATCTTAAAAGTGATTTAAAGCTGATCCTGGAATTAATTTAAAGGTGATCCTAAGAGTGATTTGAAGCTGGACCTAGAAGTGATTTAAAGTGATCCTAAAA
>NW_028167430.1:0-29947 GCF_963513975.1 Fringilla coelebs | reverse complement strand
CCCACCTTGGTGTGGTGGGTGTCGGAGCTCCAGATGTAGGGGCAGGGTCCCCCGCAGAAGTTGGCCATGTACCCCCGGGGCTCGTGGATCCACTTCCACTGCAGGTCCCGGCGGAAATCGATGTACAGGGGGCGCACGCAGCAGCTCTGCTCCTCGGGGCTGGGGGATTGGGGGGTCCCAGAGTCATAAATGGGGGTTTGAGATGGATTTTGGGGGGTCCCGGGGTGAGAAATGGGGGTTTGGGGGGGATTTGGGGGGTTTGAGGGGGATTTGGGGGAGTTTTGGGGGTCCCAGCCCCAGTGGATGCACAGGGGGCGCACGCAGCAGCTCTGCTCCTCGGGGCTGACATTTGGGGGTTTGGGGGGATTTGGGGGTCCCAGAGTCATAAATGGGGGTTTGAGATGGATTTTGGGGGGTCCCAGGGTGAGAAATGGGGGTTTGAGGGGGATTTGGGAGAGTTTGAGGGGGATATTGGGGGGTCCCAGGGTAAGAAATGGGGGTTTGAGGGGGATTTGGGGTGGATTTGGGGGAGTTTGGGGGGATTTTGGGGGGTCCCAGGGGGAGAAATGGGGGTTTGGGGGGGATTTGAGGGGATTTTGGGGGGATTTGGGGGGGATTTGGGGGTCCCAGGTGGTCCCAGCCCCAGTGGATGCACAGGGGGCGCACGCAGCAGCTCTGCTCCTCGGGGCTGGGGGAAATGGGGGGGTTTGGGGTGAGAAATGGGGGTTTGAGGGGATTTTGGGGGGTCCCAGGGTGAGAAATGGGGGTTTGGGGGGATTTGGGGGGTCCCAGAGTCATAAATGGGGATTTGAGGGGGATTTTGGGGGGTCCCGGGGTGATAAATGGGGGTTTGGGGGGATTTGGGGGGGCTCTGAGGGGGTTGGAGGGGATTTGGGGGGGCTTGAGGACAGTTTGAGGGGGTTTGAGGGGATTTTGCGGGGTCCCAGGGTGATAAATGGGGACTTGGGGGGGGATTTGAGGGGGTTTTAGGGGGTCCCAGGGTGAGAAATGGGGTTTTGAAGGGGATTTGGGGGAGTTTGAGGGGATATTGGGGGGTCCCGGGGTGAGAAATGGGGATTTGGGGGGGATTTGAAGGGGATTTGGGGGTCCCAGAGTCATAAATGGGGATTTGAGGGGGATTTTGGGGGGTCCCAGGGGGAGAAATGGGGGTTTGGGGGGGATTTGGGAGAGTTTGAGGGGGATATTGGGGGGTCCCAGGGTAAGAAATGGGGGTTTCAGGGGGATTTGGGGTGGATTTGGGGGAGTTTGGGAGGATTTTGGGGGGTCCCAGGGGGAGAAATGGGGGTTTGGGGGGGATTTGAGGGGATTTTGGGGGGATTTGGGGGTCCCAGGGGGTCCCAGCCCCAGTGGATGCACAGGGGGCGCACGCAGCAGCTCTGCTCCTCGGGGCTGCCGTTTGGGGGGATTTTGGGGGTCCCAGAGTCATAAATGGGGGTTTGGGGGGGATTTGGGGGAATTTTGGGGGGTTTGGGGGTGGTTTGAGGGGGTTTGAGGGGATTTTGGGGGTCCCCAGCTCACCCCGAGTTAATAATGAGAGATTTTGGAGCAGATTTTGGGGGTTTTGGGGAGGATTTTGGGGTCCCTGAGGGTCCTGATTTTGGGGAAAGGTCCCAATGTCCCCATCCCCCCCAACCCCCCCCAATGTCCCCAATGTCCCCAATGTCCCCCCCAATGTCCCCAATGTCCCCAATGTCCCCAATGTCCCCAATGTCCCCAACCCCCCCAGTGTCCCCAGTGTCCCCAGTGTCCCCAATGTCCCCAATGTCCCCAATGTCCCCAATGTCCCCAATGTCCCCCCAGTGTCCCCCCAATGTCCCCAATGTCCCCAATGTCCCCAATGTCCCCAATGTCCCCCCAATGTCCCCAATGTCCCCAACGTCCCCAATGTCCCCCAATGTCCCCCCAATGTCCCCAATGTCCCCAATGTCCCCCAACGTCCCCAATGTCCCCAATGTCCCCAATCCCCCCAATGTCCCCAATCCCCCCAATGTCCCCGATGTCCCCAATCCCCCCAATGTCCCCAATGTCCCCAATGTCCCCAATGTCCCCAATCCCCCCAATCCCCCCAATATCCCCAACCCCCAATGTCCCCAATGTCCCCAATCCCCCCAATCCCCCCAATGTCCCCAGTGTCCCCAATGTCCCCAGTGTCCCCAATGTCCCCAACCCTCCCAATGTCCCCAACCCCCCCAACCCCCCCAATGTCCCCAGTGTCCCCGATGTCCCCAATGTCCCCAATGTCCCCAATGTCCCCAATCCCCCCAGTGTCCCCAATCCCCCCAATGTCCCCAGTGTCCCCAATGTCCCCAGTGTCCCCAATGTCCCCAATGTCCCAATGTCCCCAATGTCCCCAGTGTCCCCACTGTCCCCAATGTCCCCTCAGTGTCCCCGCTGTCCCCTACCCCCCGCAGTGCTGTCCCTCCAGGGCCCGTCTCTGCCGGTGGCCGTGCAGGGCCTGGGCGCGCTCGGGTGGCAGCGCCATGGCCAGGAGGTGGGGGACACGGCGGTGACGGCGCGCGATGCTCTGCATGTCACCCCTCTGCTGCTCGAACCCTGCATGGGGACAATAATGACATCATCACTGGGGACACGGCGGTGACGGCGCGCGATGCTCTGCATGTCACCCCTCTGCTGCTCGAACCCTGCATGGGGACAATAATGACATCATCACTGGGGACACGGCGGTGACGGCGCGCGATGCTCTGCATGTCACCCCTCTGCTGCTCGAACCCTGGGGACAATAATGACATCATCACTGGGGACATCATCACTGGGGACACGGCGGTGACGGCGCGCGATGCTCTGCATGTCACCCCTCTGCTGCTCGAACCCTGTGAGGGGGACAATAATGACATCATCATTGGGGACAATAATGACATCATCACTGGGGACAATAATGACATCATCACTGGGGACACGGCGGTGACGGCGCGCGATGCTCTGCATGTCACCCCTCTGCTGCTCAAACCCTGGGGACAATAATGACATCATCACTGGGGACAATAATGACATCATCACTGGGGACACGGCGGTGACGGCGCGCGATGCTCTGCATGTCACCCCTCTGCTGCTCGAACCCTGTGAGGGGACAATAATGACATCATCACTGGGGACAATAATGACATCATCACTGGGGACACGGCGGTGACGGCGCGCGATGCTCTGCATGTCACCCCTCTGCTGCTCGAACCCTGCATGGGGACAATAATGACATCATCACTGGGGACACGGCGGTGACGGCGCGCGATGCTCTGCATGTCACCCCGCTGCTGCTCGAACCCTGGGGACAATAATGACATCATCACTGGGGACACGGCGGTGACGGCGCGCGATGCTCTGCATGTCACCCCGCTGCTGCTCAAACCCTGGGGACAATAATGACATCATCACTGGGGACAATAATGACATCATCACTGGGGACACGGCGGTGATGGCGCGCGATGCTCTGCATGTCACCCCTCTGCTGCTCAAACCCTGGGGACAATGGGGACAATAATGACATCATCACTGGGGACAATAATGACATCATCATTGGGGACACGGCGGTGACGGCGCGCGATGCTCTGCATGTCACCCCTCTGCTGCTCAAACCCTGTGAGGGGACATTGGGGACATTGGGGACATCACTGGGGACATCATTGGGGACATTGGTGACACCATTGGGGACACTGGGGACATCACTGGGGACATTGGGGACACCATTGGGGTCGCTGGTGACACTGTTGAGGAAATTGGATACATTGGGGACATTGGTGACACTGAGGGGACATTGGGGACACCATTGGGGACATTGGTGACACCGTGGGGGACACTGTTGGGGACATTGGGGACATTGGGGACATTGGTGACACTGGGGACATTGGTGACACTGTTGGTGACACGGTTGGGGACACCTTTGGGGACATTGGTGACACCGGTCACACCATTGGGGACACCCGTGACACCGTTGGGGACACTGTTGGAGACATTGGTGACACCATTGGGGACATTGGTGACACTGGGGACATTGGTGGCACCGTTGGTGACACCATTGGGGACATTGGTGACACCGTTGGGGACATTGGTGACATTGGGGACCCTGGTTGCACCGTTGGTGACACCGTTGGTGACACCGTTGGTGACCCTGGTGACACCGTTGGTGACACGGTTGGTGACACCGTTGGGGACATTGGTGACACGGTTGGGGACACTGGTGACACCATTGGGGACCCTGGTGGCACCGTTGGTGACACGGTTGGGGACACTGGGGACACCGTTGGGGACCCTGGTGGCACCGTTGGTGACACGGTTGGGGACACTGGGGACACCGTTGGGGACCCTGGTGGCACTGTTGGGGACATTGGGGACACCGGTCACACCGTTGGTGACACGGTTGGGGACACTGGGGACATTGGGGCCCCTGGTGGCACTGTTGGTGACACGGTTGGGGACATTGGTGACACCGTTGGTGACACCGCTGGGGACGCCGGTCCCGAGCTCGGCGCCGCTGCTCCGAACGGCGCCAAAACGCCGCCAAACGTCCAAATTGTGGAAAATCTCCTGAAATCTGCCCCAAAACCCCACCCCAAAATCCTCCAAATCCCCCCAAATCCCAAAATCTCCCAAAAATCCCAAAAATTCATCCAAAATTCGCCCAAAATCCTCCCAAAACCCCCAAAATTCCCCAAAATCCTCCTCATTTTCTTCCGAAATCTCCCCAAAACTTCCCAAAAAATCCACCCAGAATTCCCCAAAATCGCCCCAAAATCGCCTCGAAATTCCCCCAAACTCCCAAAATCCACCAAAATCTCCCCAAATCCCCAAATCCCCTCAAAATCCCCCCAAAATCCCCCCAAATCCCCCCCAAAAATTCCTAAAAATGCCCCCAAATCCCCAAATGCCCCAATTTTCCCCAAATCCCTCTAAAAATTCCAAAACATTCCCAAAAATCCCCCAAAATCCTCCCCAAATCCCTCAATCCCCCCCAATTTTCCCCAAATCCCCCCCAAAAATTCCCCAAATTCCCAAAAACTTCCCTCAAATCCCCCCCAAAAATTCCCAAAAAATTCCCCCAAATCCCCCAAAATCCCCAAATCCCCCCCAAAATCCCCCAAAATTTTTCCCCAAATCCCCTCAAAATCCTCCCAAAATTTCCCCAAAATCCTCCCGGAAATCCCCAAATCTCCCCAAAATCCCCCCAAAAATCCCCTCAAAATCCCCCAAAATCCCCCAAAATCCCCAAAAATCCCCACAAATCCCCCTAAAATCCCCCCAAAATTCACCCAAAATCCCCCCAAATCCCCCAAAATTTTTCCCCAAATCCCCTCAAAATCCTCCCAAAATTTCCCCAAAATCCTCCTGGAAATCACCCAAAATCCCCCAAAATCCCCCTAAAATCCCCCTAAAATCCCCCCAAAAATCCCCTCAAAATCCCCCAAAAAAATTCCCAAAAAATCCCCCAAATCCCCAAACTCCCCAATTTTCCCAAAAAGCCCCAAAATTGCCCCAAACCTTCGATGCTGATTT
Source organism: Fringilla coelebs (assembly GCF_963513975.1). Classification (NCBI taxonomy): domain Eukaryota; kingdom Metazoa; phylum Chordata; class Aves; order Passeriformes; family Fringillidae; genus Fringilla; species Fringilla coelebs. The sequence continues at coordinate 24,421 of NW_028167430.1, read as the reverse complement.
TGAGGCCGTCGCCGTCGCCCTCGCCGCCGGGCTCGCAGGGGCAGTGAGCGCTGAGCCGGAACAGCCCCTCCGAATCTGCACAGAGAGAGAAATTTTGGGGGTTTGGGGGAAATTTCGGGGATTTGGGGGAAAATTTAAAGGGTTTTGGGATTTTTTGGGGGATTTTGGGGGGGTTTGGGGGAATTTGGGGGGATTTTTGGCAAATTTTTGGCGGATTTTGGGGGATTATGGGGATTTTTGGGGGGATTTTGGGGGGATTTTGGGTGAATTTTGGGTGAATTTTTGGTGGGTTTTGGGGGATTATGGGGATTTTTGGGGGATTTTGGGAATTTTTGGGTTTATTTTGGGGGATTTGGGTGGATTTGGAGGGGATTTTGGGGGGGTTTGGGGGAAATTTTGGGATTTTTTGGGAATGTTGAGGTCGGGCTCGCAGGGGCAGTGAGCGCTGAGCCGGAACAGCCCCTCGGAGTCTGCACAAATTGGGGGAAAATTGGGGGAATTTGGGGAATTTTGGGGGAAATTTTGGGGATTTTGGGGTTTTTTTCGGGAATTTTGGGGGAATTTTGGGTGGATTTGGGGGGATTTTGGGGAGATTTTGGGTGAATTTTTGGTGGATTTTGGGGGATTATGGGAATTTTTGGGGTTTATTTTGGGGGATTTGGGGGGATTTGAGAGATTTGGGGGGGATTTGGGGATTTTTTGGGGGGATTTGGGGGATTTTGGTTGAATTTTTGGTGGATTTGGGAGGATTATGGGGATTTTTGGGAGGATTTTAGGGGGATTTTGGGGGATTTGGGGATTTTTTAGGGGGATTTTGGGGGCATTTGGGGAGATTTTGGGTGAATTTTTGGTGGATTTTGGGAGATTATGCGGATTTTGAGGAGAAATTTGGGGGATTTGGGAAATTTTGGGGGAAATTTTGGGGGAAATTTTGGGGGATTTGGGGGGATTTGGGGGGGATTTTGGGAATTTTGGGGGGATTTTTGGGGGGAATTTTTTGGGGGGATTTGGGGTAATCTGGGGGGATTTGGGGGGGATTTGGGCGAATTTGGGGGATTTGTGGTGAATTTTGGGGGATTTTTGGGGGGGATTTGGGGGTAAATTTTGGGATTTTTGGGAATGTTGAGGTTGGGCTCGCAGGGGCAGTGAGCGCTGAGCCGGAACAAATTCGGGGATTTTGGTTGTTTTGAGGGAAATTTGGTTGTTTTTTTTTTTAATTTTGGGGGGATTTTGCTGTATTTGTGTGAAATTTTGGCCGATTTTCGTAAAATTTTCGAAATTTCCGTGAATTTCGCAGAATTTTCCGGAATTTTCCGGAATGTTCCGGTCAGTGGGGACAGGGGATGGTTGGGGACGCCCCTGTCCCTCACCAGAGCCACACAAACACAGGGTCGCATTTTTGGGGGGATTTCGCTGCATTTGGGTGAAATTTTTGAGGAATTTTCAGGAAATTTTGAGAATTTTCAAGAAATCCATGGAAATTTTGGGAATTTTCTGGAATTTTCAGGAATTTTTTTGGATTTGGGGACGTCCCTGTCCCTCACCGGAGCCGCGCCCTGACGGTCGGATTTTTGGGGTGATTTTGCCGCATTTGGGTGAAATTTTGGCCGATTTTTGTAAAATTTTCGAAATTTCCATGAATTTCGTGGAATTTTCAGGAATTTTCCAGAATGTTCCGATCTGTGGAGACAGGGGGTGGTTGGGGACACCGCTGTCCCTCACCGGAGCCGCGCCCTCACAGTCGGATTTTTGAGGGGATTTTGCTGCATTTGGGTGAAATTTCTGAAGAATTTTGTGGAATTTTCTGGAAATTTCATGAATTTTCAAGAATTCCGTGGAATTTTCTGGAATTTCACAGAATTTTCAGGAATTTTTTGGGATTTGGGGACACCGAGGATGCCGCTGTCCCTCACCAGAGCTGCTCCCTCACGGTCGGATTTTTTGGGGGGATTTTTCCAAATTTGGTTGAAATTTTGGCCGATTTTCGTAGAATTTCAGTAATTTTGCAGAATTTTCTGGAATTTTCCAGAATTTTCCGGGCTGTGGGGACAGGGGGAGGTTGGGGACAGCGCCGTCCCTCACCGTCGGATTTTTGAGGGGATTTTGCCGCATTTGGGTGAAAATTTTGAGGATTTTTATGGAATTTTGGCCGATTTTCGTAAAAATTCGGGAATTTTCGGGAATTTTCTGGAATTTTCCGGAATGTTCCGGTCTGTGGGGACAGGGGGAGGTTGGGGACGCCGCCGTCCCTCACCGGAGCCGCGCAGCCACTGGCGGACGGTGTCGGTGACGTCGAACCAGAGCCACTCGTCCTCGGGGGTGACGCGGATGGAGCGGCCGTGGAGGAACCGCCAGGAGGAGTTCCCGAAACCCTGGGGACAAAGGGGACAGTGAGGGGACAGTGAGGGGACAGTGAGGGGACAGTGAGGGGACAGTGAGGGGACAGTGAGGGGTCATTGGGGACATTGGGGACATTGGGGGGACATTGGGGGGACTGGGGATATTGGGGACAGTGGGGACATTGGGGACAGTGAGGGGACAGTGGGGACATTGGGGGGATTGATGGGGACATTGGGGACATTGGGGACATTGGGGACATTGGGGACATTGGGGACATTGGGACTGGAGCAGAGAGTGGAGCTCAACCAGGTGGACACAGGGACACCGCTGTCCCCCTCAATGTCCCCTCTGTCCCCAATGTCCCCAATGTCCCCCCAATGTCCCCAATGTTCCCAATGTCCCCCCAATGTCCCCTCTGTCCCCAATGTCCCCTCACTGCCCCCAATGTCCCCAATCCCCCCAATGTCCCCAATCCCCCCAATGTCCCCAAGGTGTCCCCAATGACCCCAATGTCCCCAATGTCCCCCAATGTCCCCCCAATGTCCCCCCAATGTCCCCAAAGTCCCCAATCCCCCCAATGTCCCCAATGTCCCCAATGTCCCCAATCCCCCCAATCCCCCCAATGTCCCCAATCCCCCCAATGTCCCCAATGTCCCCGAATCCCCCAATGTCCCCAATGTCCCCAATCCCCCCAACATCCCCAACCCCCTCAGTGTCCCCAATGTCCCCGTGCCCACCTCATAGAGCTCCACTCTCTGCTCCAGTCCCGCTGTCCCCGCTGTCCCCATGGCTGTCCCAAATGTCCCCAGTGTCCCAATATCCCCAACCTCCCCAATCCCCCCAATGTCCCCCCAATGTCCCCAATGTCCCCCCAATGTCCCCAATGTCCCCAATGTCCCCCCAATGTCCCCAATCCCCCCAATGTCCCCAATGTCCCCAATGTCCCCAATCCCCCCAATGTCCCCAATGTCCCCAATCCCCCCAATGTCCCCAATGTCCCCAATGTCCCCAATGTCCCCAATGTCCCCACTGTCCCCAATGTCCCCAATGTCCCCAATGTCCCCAATGTCCCCACTGTCCCCAATGTCCCCAATCCCCCCAATGTCCCCAGTGTCCCCAATCCCCCCAATGTCCCCAATGTCCCCAAATGCCCACCTGGTAGAGCTCCACTCTCTGCTCAAGCCCCGTGGCTGTCCCCGCTGTCCCCAATGTCCCCAATGTCCCCAATCCCCCCAATGTCCTCAATGTCCCAGCTGTCACCAATGTCCCCCCAATGTCCCCAATGTCCCCCCCATGTCCCCAATGTCCCCAAATGCCCACCTAGTAGAGCTCCACTTTCTACTCCAGCCCCGCTGTCCCCACTGTCCCAGCTGTCCCCAATGTCCCCAGTGTCCCCACTGTCCCCAACCCCCTCAACGTCCCCAATCTCCCCAATGTCCCCAATATCCCCTCAGTGTCCCTGATGTCCCCAAGCCCTCAACCCCCCCCAATGTCCCCACTGTCCCCAAATGCCCACCTGGTAGAGCTCCATTCTCTGCTCCAGCCCCGTGGCTGTCGCCATGGCTGTCCCCTGTGTCCCCAGTGTCCCCAATGTCCCCAATCCCCCCAATGTCCCCAGTGTCCCCAATGTCCCCCCAATCCCCCCAATGTCCCCAAGGTCCCCAATGTCCCCAATCCCCCCAATGTCCCCAATCCCCCCAATGTCCCCAATGTCCCCAAGGTCCCCAATGTCCCCAATCCCCCCAATGTCCCCAATCCCCCCAATGTCCCCAATGTCCCCAAGGTCCCCAATGTCCCCAATCCCCCCAATGTCCCCAATCCCCCCAATGTCCCCAATCCCCCCAATCCCCCCAGTGTCCCCAATGTCCCCAATGTCCCCAATCCCCCAATGTCCCAATGTCCCCCCAATGTCCCAATGTCCCCCCAATGTCCCAATATCCCCACTGTCCCCAAATGCCCACCTCATAGAGCTCCACTTTCTGCTCCAGTCCCGCTGTCCCCGCTGTCCCCATGGCTGTCCCCACTGTCCCCAGTGTCCCAATGTCCCCAACCTCCCCAACCTCCCCAACCTCCCCAATCCCCCCAATGTCCCCCCAATGTCCCCAATGTCCCCAATGTCCCCCCAACATCCCCAACCCCCCCAATGTCCCCAATGTCCCCGTGCCCACCTCATAGAGCTCCACTCTCTGCTCCATCCCCGCTGTCCCCTGTGTCCTCAATCCCCCCAATGTCCCCAATGTCCCCACTGTCCCCACTGTCCCCAATCCCCCCTGTGTCCTGAATCCCCCCAATGTCCCCACTGTCCCCACTGTCCCCAATGTCCCCACTGTCCCCAATCCCCCCTGTGTCCTGAATCCCCCCAATGTCCCCACTGTCCCCACTGTCCCCAATGTCCCCACTGTCCCCAATCCCCCCGGTGTCCTGAATCCCCCCAATGTCCCCAATGTCCCCAATGTCCCCACTGTCCCCAATGTCCCCACTGTCCCCAATCCCCCTGTGTCCTGAATCCCCCCAATGTCCCCAATGTCCCCAATGTCCCCACTGTCCCCACTGTCCCCAATGTCCCCCCAATGTCCCAGTGCCACCCCACTGTCCCCACTGTCCCCTCTGTCCCCGCTGTCCCCAATGTCCCCAACCCCCCCAATGTCCCCACTGTCCCCAAATGCCCACCTGGTAGAGCTCCACTCTCTGCTCCAGCCCCGTGGCCGTCCCCGGTGCTGTCCCCGGTGTCCCCTGCGCTGTCCCCGGTGTCCCCTGTGTCCCCTGGCGCAGCAGGCGCAGCTCGGCCCGGCTCAGCTCGGCCCGGCCCAGCCCGGCCCGGACCCGGGAGACGTTGAACCGGAAATACAGACTGCGGGGGGAGGGGCGCCACGGGTCACCTGCGGGGACATTGGGGGGGTTGGGGACATTGGGGACATTGGGGACATTGGGGGGACATTGGGGACATTGGGGACATTGGGGACATTGGGGACATTGGGGGGACATTGGGGACATTGGGGACATTGGGGACATTGGGGACATTGGGGACAGTGGGGACATTGGGGGGATTGGGGACATTGGGGGACATTGGGGACATTGGGGACATTGGGGATATTGGGGACATTGGGGACACTGGGGACATTGGGGACACTGGGGACATTGGGGACATTGGGGGGGATTGGGGACATTGGGGGGACATTGGGGACATTGGGGACACTGGGGACATTGGGGACACTGGGGACATTGGGGGGACATTGGGGACATTGGGGGACATTGGGGACATTGGGGACATTGGGGACACTGGGGACATTGGGGACATTGGGGACATTGGGGGGACATTGGGGGGATTGGGGGGGTTGGGGACATTGAGGGGACACTGAGGGGACATTGGGGACATTGGGGACACTGGTGACCCTGGGTGAGCTCGGGGTCACCAGGTCACCACGGGGTCATGAGGTCACCTCAGGGTCACCTGGGGGACACCAGATCACCATGGGGTCACCATGGGGTCACCATGGGGTCATGGGGTCACCTCAGGGTCACCAGGTCACCATGGGGTCACTGTTTCACCTCAGGGTCACCACGGGGGTCACTGAAGGTAACCCTGACCCTGTGACCATGTCCAGCTGTCCCTCTGTCCATCTGTCCCTCCCGGTGTCCGTCTGTCCCTCACCTTCCCCAGGGCTCTCCATGGGGAAGCGCAGCAGCTCCTTGGCTAGGCACTCCTGCGGCTCCTGTTCCTCTGTGTGTCCCCGTGTCCCTCTGTCCCCTCAGTGTCCCCAATGTCCCCACTGTCCCCAATGTCCCCCTGTCCCTCACCTTCCCCGGGGCTCTCCATGGGGAAGCGCAGCAGCTCCTTGGCGTAGCAGTCCTGCGGCTCCTCGGGCTGCTGTCCCTCTGTGTCCCCCCCATGTCCCCAATGTCCCCAATGTCCCCAGTGTCCCCAATGTCCCCAATGTCCCCAATGTCCCCTCACCTTCCGCGGGGCTCTCCATGGGGAAGCGCAGCAGCTCCTTGGCGTAGCAGTCCTGCGGCTCCTCGGGCTGCTGTCCCTCCCTGTGTCCCCATGTCCCTCTCTGTCCCCATGTCCCCATGCCCCCCTGTCCCTCCCTGTGTCCCCATGTCCCCATGTCCCCCCCATGTCCCCATGCCCCCCTGTCCCTCCCGGTGCCCCCAATGTCCCCAGTGTCCCCAATGTCCCCAATGTCCCTCACCTTCCGCGGGGCTCTCCATGGGGAAGCGCAGCAGCTCCTTGGCGTAGCAGTCCTGCAGCTCCTCGGGCTGCCGCAGCCGCGCCCGTGCCCCATGTCCCCGTGTCCCCCCATGTCCCCCTGTCCCCCCTGTGTCCCCCTGTCCCCCCGGTGTCCGTCTGTCCCTCACCTTCCCCGGGGCTCTCCATGGGGAAGCGCAGCAGCTCCTTGGCGTAGTAGTCCTGCGGCTCCTCGGGCTGCTCTCCCTCTGTGTGTCCCCAATGTCCCTCTGTCCCCATGTCCCTGTGTCCCTCTGTCCCTCCCGGTGTCCGTCTGTCCCTCACCTTCCGCGGGGCTCTCCATGGGGAAGCGCAGCAGCTCCTTGGCGTAGCAGTCCTGCGGCTCCTCGGGCTGCTGTCCCTCCCTGTGTCCCCATGTCCCCCTGTCCCCCTGTCCCCCCCATGTCCCCCTGTCCCTCCCGGTGTCCGTCTGTCCCTCACCTTCGGCGGGGCTCTCCATGGGGAAGCGCAGCAGCTCCTTGGCGTAGTAGTCCTGCGGCTCCTCGGGCTCCTGTCCCCCTGTGTGTCCCCATGTCCCTCTCTGTCCCCATGTCCCCATGTCCCTCTGTCCCCCCGGTGTCCGTCTGTCCCTCACCTTCCCCGGGGCTCTCCATGGGGAAGCGCAGCAGCTCCTTGGCGTAGTAGTCCTGCGGCTCCTCGGGCTGCCGCAGCCGCGCCCGCTGCCGCAGCAGCTCCCGGGTGCTGTTGTAGAGCGCCCGAACCTCCTCGGGCAGCGCCGGGGCCGGGCCGGGCTCGGGCGGCGGCGCCGGTAACCGGAGCTTGCTCAGGATCTGGCCCCGCACGGCCTCGATCCGCTTCAGCCGCGCCGCCTCCAGGTCCAGCGTGCGGCACGTGGAGAGCGCCCGGGCCGGGCCGGGCGGCAGGGCGGACAGCAGGACGGACAGCAGCACGGACAGACGGACGGGCGGCGGGAGGGGCGGCGGCATCGCGGGGGAGGGCGGAGGGCGGAGGGAGTGGTCGGGATGGAGCGGGAGGAACGGCCTGGAAAGGAACGGGAGGGAGCGGGATAAACCCTCGGGATGGAGCGGGATAAACCCTCGGGATGGAGCGGGATAAACCGGGATAAACCCTCGGGATGGAGCGGGAGGAACGGCCTGGAAGGGAACGGGAGGGAGCGGGATAAACCCTCGGGATGGAGCGGGATAAACCCTCGGGATGGAGCGGGATAAACCCTCGGGATGGAGCGGGAGGAACGGCCTGGAAAGGAACGGGAGGGAGCGGGATAAACCCTCGGGATGGAGCGGGAGGGAGCGGGATAAATCCTCGGGATAGACTGGGATAAACTCTCGGGATGGAGCGGGAGGAACGGCCTGGAAAGGAACGGGATGGAGCGGGATAAACCCTCGGGATGGAACGGGATAAACCGGGATAAACCCTCGGGATGGAGCGGGATAAACCCTCGGGATGGAGCGGGATAAACCGGGATAAACCCTCGGGATGGAGTGGGATAAACCCGCGGGATGGAGCGGGAGGAACGGCCTGGAAAGGAACGGGAGGGAGCGGGATAAACCCTCGGGATGGAGCGGGATGGACCGGGATAAACCCGCGGGATGGAGCGGGAGGAACGGCCTGGAAAGGAACGGGAGGGACCGGGATAAATCCTCGGGATGGACCGGGATGGAGCGGGATAAACCCGCGGGATGGAGCGGGATAAACCCTCGGGATGGAGCGGGATGGAGCGGCCTGGAAAGGAACGGGAGGGAGCGGGATAAACCCTCGGGATGGAACGGGATAAACCGGGATAAACCCTCGGGATGGACCGGGATAAACCCTCGGGATGGAGCGGGATAAACCGGGATAAACCCTCGGGATGGAGCGGGATAAACCGGGATAAACCCTCGGGATGGAGCGGGAGGAACGGCCTGAAAAGGAACGGGAGGGACCGGGATAAATTCCCGGGATGGAGCGGGATGGACCGGGATAAATCCTCGGGATGGAGCGGGAGGAACGGCCTGGAAAGGAGCGGGATGGACCGGGATAAACCCTCGGGAGAGACCGGGATGAACCAGGATAAACCCTCGGGATGGAGCGGGAGGAACGGCCTGGAAGGGAACGGGAGGGACCGGGATAAAACCTCGGGATGGAGCGGGATAAACCCTCGGGATGGAGCGGGATAAACCCTCGGGATGGAGCGGGATAAACCCTCGGGATGGACCGGGATAAAACCTGGGGATAAACCCTCGGGATGGAGCGGGATAAACCCTCGGGATGGAGCGGGAGGAACGGCCTGGAAAGGGAACGGGAGGGACCGGGATAAAACCTCGGGATGGAGCGGGAGGAAGTGCTCGGGATGGAGCGGGAGGGACCGCTCGGGATAAATCCTCGGGAGAGACCGGGAGGGACCGGGATAAACCCTCGGAATGGACCAGGATAAACCGGGATAAATCCTCGGGATGGAGCGGGAGGAACTGCTCGGGATGGAGCGGGAGGAGCGGCCTGGAAAGGAACGGGATGGAGCGGGATAAATCCCCGGGATGGAGCGGGATAAAACCTCGGGAGGGACCGGGAGGGAGCGGGATAAACCCTCGGGATGGAGCGGGAGGAACGGCCTGGAAAGGAACGGGATGGAGTGGGATAAACCCTCGGGTTGGAGCGGGATAAACCCTCGGGTTGGAGCGGGAGGGACCGGGATAAACCCTCGGGATGGAGCGGGAGGAACTGCTCGGGATGGAGCGGGAGGAGCGGCCTGGAAAGGAACGGGATGGAGCGGGATAAACCCTCGGGATGGAGCGGGACAAAACCTCGGGAGGGACTGGGATAAAACCTCGGGATAGAGCGGGATAAACGGCCTGGAAAGGAGCGGGATGAACCGGGATAAACCCTCGGGAGGGACCGGGATAAACCCCCGGGATGGACCGGGATGGACTGGGATAAATCCTCGGGATGGAGCGGGAGGAACTGCTCGGGATGGACCCGGGATAAACCCCCTGGAAGGGAGCAGGATAAACCCCCTGGAAAGGAGCGGGATGGAGCGGGATAAACCCTCGGGATGGACCAGGATAAACCCCCGGGAGGGACCGGGATAAACGCTCGGAATGGACCCGGGATAAACCCTCGGGATGGAGCGGGATAAACCCTCGGGATGGACCGGGATGGACCGGGATAAACCCTCGGGATGGACCAGGATAAACCCCCGGGAGGGACCGGGATAAACGCTCGGAATGGACCCGGGATAAACCCTCGCGATAGACCAGGATAAACCCTCGGGATGGACCGGGATGGACTGGGATAAACCCCCAGGCTGGGTTACACCCACCGGGACAGGGAGAGACCGGGAGGGACCGGGAGGAATTCCCGGGAGAAGTTAAAGACACCGGGACCGGGATAACCCCCCTAGAACGGGATAAACACCCCTGGAACGGGATAAACCCCCCCTGGAACGGGATAAACACCCCCTGGAACGGGATAAACACCCCTGGAACGGGATAAACCCTCCTAGAATGGGATAAACCCCCCCTGGAACGAGATAAACCCCCCTGGAACGGGATAAACACCCCCTGGAACGGGATAAACCCCCCTGGAACGGGATAAACACCCCCTGGAACGGGATAAACCCCCCTGGAACGGGTTAAACCCCCCCTGGAACGGGATAAACCCCCCTGGAACGGGTTAAACCCCCCCTGGAACGGGATAAACCTGTCCGGAACGGGTTAAACCTCCCTGGAATGGGTTAAACCTGTCCGGAACGGGTTAAACACACCCGGAAGGGGAACAAACCCCTGGAACCGGGACAAACCCCACAGAACCGGGACAACTTCCCCAAAACCGGGACACGCCCCCTCAGAACCGGGACACGCCCCCTCAGAACCGGGACACGCCCCCTCAGAACCGGGATAAACCCTCCAAAAACCGGGATAAACTCCCGTAAAACCGGGATAAACCCTCCTAAAACCGGGATAAACCCTCCTAAAACCGGGATAACCCTCCTAAAACCGGGATAAACCCTCCTAAAACCGGGATAAACTCCCCTAAAACCGGGATAAACCCTCCTAAAACCCGGATAAACTCCCCTGGAACTGGGACAAACCTCCCTAAAACTGGGATAAACTCCCCTGGAACCGGGATAAACCCTCCTAAAACCGGGATAACCTCCCCTAGAATCGGGATAAACCCTCCTAAAACCGGGATAAACCCTCCCAAAACCGGGATAACCTCCCCTAGAATCGGGATAAACCTCCCTAAAACTGGGATAAACTCCCCCAAAACTGGGATAAACTCCCCTAGAACCGGGATAAACCTCCTAAAACTGGGATAAACTCTCCTAAAACCGGGATAAACTCCCCTAAAACCGGGATAAACTCCTCTAGAACCGGGATAAACTCCCCTAAAACCGGGATAAACCCTCCTAAAACCCGGATAAACTCCCCTGGAACTGGGACAAACCTCCCTAAAACTGGGATAAACTCCCCTGGAACCGGGATAAACCCTCCTGAAACCGGGATAAACCCTCCCAAAACCGGGATAAACCCTCCTAAAACCGGGATAACCTCCCTAGAACCGGGACACGACCCCCGGAACCGGGATAAACTCCCGGAGCGCGATCAACCGTCCCAAACCCGGGATAACCTCCCCGGAACCGGGACCTAACCCGGGACAACCCCGCCTGGAACCGGGACCTAACCCGGGACACCCCGCCCGGATTTCCCCTCCCGGGCTCGGTTCCGCTCCCGACTGTCCCGGTCCGGATGTCCCGGGTTGTCCCCCCGGTTTGTCCCCCCCGGTTTGTCCCGGTTTGTCCCGGTTTATCCCCCCAGTTTATCCCGGTTTTGTCCCCCCGGTTTATCCTGGTTTGTCGTCCCGGTTTGTCCCGGTTTGTCCCCCCGGTTTGTCCCGGTTTGTCACCGCGGTTTGTCCCGGTTTGTCCCCCCGGTTTATCCCGGTTTGTCCCCCCGGTTTATCCCGGTTTGTCCCGGTTTGTCCCTCCCGGTTTGTCCCGGTTTTTCCCCCCAGTTTATCCCGGTTTGTCCCTCCCGGTTTGTCACCGCGGTTTGTCCCGGTTTATCCCCCCAGTTTATCCCGGTTTGTCCCCGCGGTTTATCCCGGTTTGTCCCGGTTTGTTCCCCCGGTTTGTCCTGGTTTATCCCCCCAGTTTATCCTGGTTTATCCCCCCAGTTTATCCCGGTTTGTCCCCCCGGTTTATCTCGGTTTATCCCGGTTTGTCCCCCCGGTTTGTCCCGGTTTATCCCCCCCGGTTTGTCCCGGGTGGTCCCGCTTGTCCCCTACCGGCTCCGGTTTGTCCCGGGTGCTCCCGATCCTTCCCGCTTGTCCTCGGTGGTCCCGGTTTGTCCCTGGCCGCTCCCGGGTGGTCTCGGTTTGTCCCGGTTTATCCCGGTTTGTCTCGGGGTGGTCCCGGTTTGTCCCGGCTGTCGCCTGATGCTTGTCCCGATCCTTCCCGGGTAGTCCCGAGTGGCCCCGGTTTGTCCCTGGCTGGTCCCGATTTATCCCGGGTGGTCCCGGTTTGTCCCCGCTCTGTCCCGGGTGGTCCCTGGCCGGTCCCGGTTTGTCCCGGTTTGTCCTCGGTCTGTCCCGGTTTATCCCTGGTGGTTCCTGGACGGTCCCGGTTTGTCCCGGGTGGTCTCGGGTGGTCCCGGTTTGTCCTCGGTCTGTCCCGGTCTGTCCCTGGCCAGTCCCGGTTTATCCCGGTTTGTCCTCGGTCTGTCCCGGGTGGTCCCTGGCCGGTCCCGGTTTGTCCCGGGTGGTCTCTCGCTGGTCCCGGTTTATCCCGGGTGGTCCCGCTCTGGTCCCGGTTTATCGCGGGTGGTCCCGGTTTATCCCGGTTTATCCCGGGTGGTCCCGGTTTATCCCGGGTGGTCCCGGTTTACCCTTTTTGTCCCTTTTTGTCCCTTTTTGTCCCTTTTTCTCCCTCTCCGCCGCTTTTTTCCCGATTCCGCCGCTTTTGGCCCCGATTTCGCCGCGGGCCCCACCCAGGAAACGCCGCCGGGGGGGGAGGGGAAGGGGAAGGGGGGAGGGGGAGGGGAAGGGGAAGGGAAACTGAGTCACGGCCGGGGGGGGGAGGGGAGGGGGAGGGGGACCCCCCGGGGGGGGGGAGGGGAGGAGGCGGCGGCGCTTCCGCGTCTGGGAGAGATCCGGGGGGGGAGGGGCACCCGGGGGGGGAGGGGCACCCGGGGGGGGAGGGGCACGGGGAGACCCCCCCTGGGGTGGGGGAGGGGCGGTGGGACACCCCAAACTGGGGGAGGGGCGCGGAGAGACCCCCAAAGGGGGGGAGGGGAACCGGGGAGAGCCCCCCCCGGGGTGGGGGAGGGGCGGTGGGACACCCCCCCAAAGTGGGGGGAGGGGCAGCCCGGGGTGGGGGAGGGGCGCTGGGAGACCCCAAAGTGGGGGAGGGGCACGGGGAGACCCCCAGCCCAGGTGGGGGAGGGGCACGGGGACACCGAGGGGGAGGGGAGGGACACCCCCAAAGTAGGGGGAGGGGCACCCAGGGGTGGGGGAGGGGCGCGGGGAGCCCCCCTGGAGTGGGGGAGGGGCGGTGGGACACCCCAAAGTGGGGGGAGGGACACCCCGGGGTGGGGGAGGGGCACGGGGACACCCCAAAGTGGGGGAGGGGCGGTGGGACACCCCAAAGTGGGGGGGAGGGGCACCCCCGGGGAGAAGGGGCACCCGGGGGGGGGGGAGGGGCGTGGGGAGACCCCCCCAAAGTGGGGGAGGGGCGCGGGGAGACCCCCCGGGGTGGGGGGGAGGGGCACGGGGAGACCCCCCAGCCCGGGGTGGGGGAGGGGAAGGGGGACACCCCCCCGGGGTGGGGGAGGGGCACGGGAACACCGGGGGGGAGGGGCGGTGGGACACCCCCAAAGTGGGGGAGGGGCACGGGGACACCCCAAAGTGGGGGAGGGGCGCGGGGAGATCCCCGGGGTGGGGGAGGGGCAAACCCGGGGTGGGGGAGGGGCACAGGGAGACCCCCCCAGCCCGGGGTGGGGGAGGGGTTTCAGGACGTCCCCAAATTGTCCCCTCCCCTCCCCCCACCCCCCACATTGTCACCCGGAGCCGTTTGGGGACAAAAAATTTATTGGGGACAATGGGGGGGGGGGAGGGGACAGTGTGGGGGAGGGGACAATGGGGGGGTGGGGGAGGGGACAATCGGCCCCTCTGCGATGTCACCGGCGCTGTCCCCTCCCCCCAGAGCTTGGGGACATCCCCGGTGTCCCCAAGTGCCACCTCCTGTCCCCCTCCCCCACGGTGTCCCCAAATGCCACCCCAGTGTCCCCAGTGACACAGTGCCACCCCGGTGTCCCCAAGTGCCACCTCCTGTCCCCTCCCCCACCCCACGGTGTCCCCAAATGCCACCCCAATGTCCCCAGTGACACAGTGCCACCCTGGTGTGCCTCATGTCCCCAAAGGTGTCCCAGTGCCACCCCGGTGTCCCCAAATCCCTGTCCCCAGTGACACAGAGCCACCCCTGGTGTCCCCAGCAGTGTCACAGTGCCACCCCAATGTCCCCAATGTCCCCAGTGACACAGAGCCACCCTGGTGTCCCCAAAGGTGTCACAGTGCCACCCCAATGTCCCCAGTACCACCCCCCGGTGTCCCCAGTGATGTCACAGTGCCACCCCCAGTGTCCCCAAATCCCTGTCCCAGCAGTGCCACAGTGCCACCCCAATGTCCCCAATGATGTCCCCAATGATGTCCCCAATGGTGTCACAGTGCCACCCCGAATGTCCCCATGCTCCGTGTCACCACGCCCAGCCGCAGTGTCACCGTCCCCAATGTCCCCAATGTTGTCACAGTGCCACCCCGAATGTCCCCATGTGCCGTGTCACCACGCCCAGCCGCAGTGTCCCCAATGTCCCCAATGGTGTCACAGTGCCACCCCGAAGGTCCCCATGTGCCGTGTCACCACGCCCAGCCGCAGTGTCCCCAATGTCCCCAATGTCCCCAATGGTGTCACAGTGCCACCCCCGAATGTCCCCATGTGCCGTGTCACCACGCCCAGCCGCAGTGTCACCGTCCCCAATGGTGTCCCCAATGATGTCCCCAATGTCCCCAATGCTGTCCCCAATGTCACAGTGCCACCCCGAACGTCCCCATGTGCCGTGTCACCACGCCCAGCCGCAGTGTCCCCAATGATGTCCCCAATGTCACAGTGCCACCCCGAATGTCCCCATGCTCCGTGTCACCACGCCCAGCCGCAGTGTCACCGTCCCCAATGTCCCCAATGGTGTCACAGTGCCACCCCGAATGTCCCCATGCTCCGTGTCACCACGCCCAGCCGCAGTGTCACCGTCCCCAATGATGTCCCCAATGATGTCCCCAATGATGTCACAGTGCCACCCCGAAGGTCCCCATGCCCCGTGTCACCACGCCCAGCCGCAGTGTCACCGTCCCCGCCGCCTCGGTGCGCAGTCGGAACCTGTCCCCCGCCCCGGTGACGGCCACCTCGGGGACGCGCAGCTCGGGTCCCCCCGTCCCCAGCAGCCGCTGCCGCCGCGTCCCCCGCGGCCGCCAGGTGACACAGGTGACGCGGTGACAGCCGGGGGCGCTGGGGACAGGACACACCCCGTACCCCGCCAGGCCGCGGCGTCCCCAGGTGTCCACGTGCCACACCTCGAGCAGGAGCTTGGGCCACCCTGGGGACAGAGGGGACATTGGGGACATTGGGGGGGTTGGGGACATTGGGGACATTGGGGACATTGGGGGGACATTGGGGACATTGGGGACATTGGGGACATTGGGGACACTGGGGACACTGGGGACACTGGGGGGATTGGGGACATTGGGGACATTGGGGACATTGGGGACATTGGGGACATTGGGGGGGTTGGGGACATTGGGGACATTGGGGACATTGGGGACATTGGGGACATTGGGGACATTGGGGGATTGGGGACATTGGGGACAGTGGGGACATTGGGGACATTGGGGGGATTGGGGACATTGGGGACATTGGGGGGACATTGGGGACATTGGGGGGATTGGGGACATTGGGGACATTGGGGGGACATTGGGGGATTGGGGACATTGGGGACAGTGGGGACATTGGGGACATTGGGGACATTGGGGACAGTGGGGACATTGGGGGGGATTGGGGACATTGGGGACAGTGGGGACATTGGGGGGTTGGGGACATCAGGGACAGTCAGGGGACACCGTGGGTGTCGGGGTTCCCAGCTGTCCCCAGGTGCCACTGCATGTCCCCAATGTCCCCAGGTGTGTCCCCAGGTGTGTCCCCAATGTCCCCAGGTGTGTCCCCAGGTGTGTCCCCAATGTCCCCAGGTGTGTCACTCACCCTGGAGCCCCCTGGTGGCCAGGTGCAGGTCCAGCGGGTGTGCCCAGCTGTCCCCAGGTGTGTCCCCAATGTCCCCAGGTGTGTCCCTCCCCAGGTGTGTCCCTCCCCAGGTGTACCTTGCAGCCCCCTGGTGGCCAGGTGCAGGTCCAGCGGGTGCCCCCAGGTGTCCCCAGGTGTGTCCCCAATGTCCCCAATGTCCCCAGGTGTACCTTGCAGCCCCCTGGTGGCCAGGTGCAGGTCCAGCGGGTGTCCCCAATGTCCCCAGGTGTGTCCCCAATGTCCCCAGGTGTGTCCCCAGGTGTCCCCAGGTGTGTCCCTCACCTTGCAGCCCCCTGGTGGCCAGGTGCAGGTCCAGCGGGTGTGCCCAATGTCCCCAGGTGTCCCCAGGTGTCCCCAGGTGTGTCCCCAGGTGTGTCCCCAGGTGTGTCCCCAGGTGTGTCCCTCACCTTGCAGCCCCCTGGTGGCCAGGTGCAGGTCCAGCGGGTGTCCCCAATGTCCCCAGGTGTGTCCCCAGGTGTGTCCCCAATGTCCCCAGGTGTGTCCCCAATGTCCCCAGGTGTCCCCAGGTGTGTCCCTCACCTTGCAGCCCCCTGGTGGCCAGGTGCAGGTCCAGCGGGTGTCCCCAATGGGCCTCGTCGTCCACCTGGGGGTCATCGAGCTGCGTCTGCCCCGCCCCCGCCCCGGCCAGGAGCGTCCAGGCCGCACCTGGGAGACCCAAAATCGACAAAATTCACCCCAAAAATCCCCAGCACAGCCAGGAGGGTCCAGGCCGCACCTGGGAGAGCCAAAATCGGCAAAATTCACCCCAAAAATCCCTGACCCGGCCAGGAGGGTTCAGGCCACACCTGGGAGACCCAAAATCACCAAAATTCACCCCAAAAATCCCCAGCACAGCCAGCAGGGTCCAGGCGGCACCTGGGAGACCCAAAATCACCAAAATTCACCCCAAAAATCCCTGACCCGGCCAGCAGGGTCCAGGCAGCACCTGGGAGACCCAAAATCGACAAAATTCACCCCAAAAATCACCCCAAAATTCATCCCAAAATTCACCCCAAAATCACCAAAATTTACCCCCAAATTCACCCCAAAATCACCAAAATTTATCCCAAAATTCACCCCAAAATTCACCAAAATTCACCAAAATTCACCCCAAAATTCACCCCAGAAATCCCCGGCCAGGAGAGTCCAGGCAGCACCTGAGACCCAAAATCGCCAAAATTCAGCCCAAAAATCACCCCAAAAAACATCCTCAAAAATACCAAAATTCACCCCAAAATTCACCCCAAAAATCACCAAAATTCACCCCAAAAATCACCCCTAAAAATACCAAAATTCACCCCAGAAATCCCCGGCCAGCCAGGCCGCACCTGGGAGACCCAAAATCAACAAAATTCACCCCAAAAACCATCCCCAAAAATCATCCCAAAAATTCACCCCAAAAATCACCAAATTCACCCAAAAATTCACCCCAAAATTCACCCCAAAAATCCCTGACCCGGCCTGGCGGCACCTGGGAGACCCAAAATCGCCCAAATTCACCCCAAAAATCCCCACCCCAGCAAGGAGAGTCCAGGCTGCACCTGGGAGACCCAAAATCGCAAAAACTCGCCCCAAAATTCACCCCAAAATTCACCCCAAAAATCATCCCAAACCCCTGCCCCAACCAGGCGGCACCTGGAAGACCCAAAATCGCCCAAAATCGCCCCAAAAATCATCCCTAAAAATACCAAAATTCACCCCAAAATCTACCCTAAAATTCACCCCAAAAATCCTCGGCCAGCAGGGTCCAGGCCGCACCTGGGATCCAAAATCGCCAAAATTCACCCCAAAATTCACCCCAAACCCCTGACCCAGCCTGGCCACACCTGAGAGACCCAAATCTGCCCAAATTCACCCCAAAATTCACCCCAAAAATCCCCGGCCAGGAGGGTCCAGGCTGCACCTGGGAGACCCAAAATCAACAAAATTCACCCCAAAAATCATCCCAAAATTCACCCAAATTCACCCCAAAATTCACCCCAAAAATCCCTGACCCAGCCAGGCGGCACCTGGGAGACCCAAAATCACCCAAATTCACCCCAAAAATCCTCGGCCAGCAGCGTCCAGGCCGCACCTGGGACCCAAAATCGCCCAAATTCACCCCAAAATTCACCCCCAAAATCACCAAAATTCATCCCAAAATCATCCCCCAAAAGTACCAAAATTCACCCCAAAATTCATCCCAAAAATCACCAAAATTCACCCCAAAATTTACCCCAAAATTCACCCCAAAAATCCCCGGCCAGGAGAGTCCAGGCCGCACCTGGGACCCAAAATCGCCCAAATTCACCCCAAAAATCATCTCAAAATTCACCAAAATTCACCCCAAAATTCATCCCAAAATTCACCCCAAAATTCACCCCCAACATCACCAAAATTCACCCCAAAATTCATCCCAAAAATCACCAAAATTCACCCCAAATTTTACCCCAAAATTCACCCCAAAAATCCCCGACCAGGAGAGTCCAGGCCGCACCTGGGACCCAAAATCACCAAAATTCACCCCAAAAATCATCCTCAAAAATACCAAAATTCCCCCCAAAATTCACCCCCAAAATCACCAAAATTCACCCCAAAAATCACCCCAAAAACCCCCGGCCAGCCAGGCCACACCTGGGACCCAAAATCCCCCAAATTCCCCAAAACCCCCAAGGACCCCCCAAAATCCCCCCCAAATCCACCAAATCTGCCAAATTTCCCCCCAAATCCCCCCCCAGGACCCCCCAAATCTCCCCCAAACCCCCACAAATTCCCCCCCAAACTCCCCAAATTTCCCCTCAAATCCCCCAAACCCCCCCCAAAGCCCCCAAAATCCCCCCAAATCCCCCCCAGGACCGCCAAACCCCCCTAAAATCCCCATAAATCCCCCCCAAACTCCCCAAAATTCCCACCAAATCCTCCCCTGGACCCCCCAAATCCCCCCCAAAATCCCCCCCAAACCCACAAATCCCCCAGGACCTCCCCAAAATCCCCTAAAATTCCCCCCAAATTTCCCCCCAAATCCCCTGCCAGACCCCCAGGACCCCCCCACATTCCCCCAAACTCCCCCAAATCCCCCCCAAATCCCCCCCAAACTCCCCAAATTTCTCCCCAAATCCCCTAGGACCCCCCAAATCCCTCCCAACCCCCCCCAAAATTCCCCCAAATCCCACAGGACCCCCCCAAAATTCCCTCAAATCCCCCCAAACTCTGCCCCAAACCCCCCAAATCCCCCAAAATCCCTCCCAAATCCCCCTCAAACTCCCCCAAACCCCCCCAAACTCCCCCAAATCCCCCCCAAACTCCCCAATATCTCCTCTAAAATCCCTAAAATCCCCTCCCAACCCCCCCAAACTCCCCAAATTTCCCCCCAAATCCCCCAAATTTTCCCCCAAACTCCCCAAATTTCCACCCAAAATCCCCCCCAGGGCCCCCCCAAATCCCCCAGGACCCTCCCAGGACCCCCCAAATCCCCCAACTCCCCTCCCAACTCCCCCAAAATCCCCCCAAACCCCTCCCAAACTCCCCCAAACCCCCCAATCCGCCAAATTTCCCCCCAAATCCCCCCCAAATCCCCCAAAATCCCTCCCAAACCCCTCAAATCCCCCAAATCCCCCCAAAATCCCCAAAATCTCCCCAAATCCCCCCAAACTCCCCAAAATTCCCCCCTAAATCCCCTCAGGACTCCCCAAATCCCTCCCAAACTCCCCCAAATCCCTCCCAAATCCCCCCCAAACCTCCCAGGACCCCCCCAAAATCCCCATAAATCCCCCCAAATCCGCCAAATTTCCCCCCAAACCCCCCAAAATCCCCCTAACCCCCCCCTAAAATCCCCATAAATCCCCCCAAATCCCCCAAAATCCCTCCCAAATCCCCCTCAAACTCCCCAAAATCCCCCCCAAACCCCCCCAAACTCCCCAATATCTCCCCTAAACTCCCTAAAATCCCCTCCAAACCCCCCCAAACCCACCCCAAACCCCTCAAATCCCCCCAAAATCCCCCCAAACTCCCCCAAAATCTCCCCAAATCCCCCCCAAACTCCCCAATATCTCCCCTAAACCCCCTAAAATCCCCTCCCAAAATCCCCCAAAATCCCCCCAAACTCCCCCAAAATCCCCCAAAATCCCCCCAAACTCCCCCAAACTCCCCCCAGGACCCCCCCAGGACCCCCCAAAATCCCCCCACCCCCTCACCGGCGTGCAGCCCCCACTTGCAGTAGAGGCGCCGCTCGGGGAAGCCGCGGCCGCCCTCGATCTGCCCCAGCAGGTGCAGCTCCGCCATGGGGGACCCCAAAAGCGCCGGATTCACCCCAAAAATCCGCGGCAAAAAACGCCAAAGTCCGCGGGAAAAACCTGCCCAGAAATCCCCGCGAAATTACCCCAAATTCGCGGGGAAAACCGGCCCGAAATTCCCCGAAATTCGCGGGGAAATCCACTCCAAAATTCCCGCGAAATTACCCGAAATTCGCGGGGAAAACCGCCCCGAAATTCGCGGGAAAAACCGCCCCGAAATCCCCGCGAAATTACCCGAAATTCGCGGGAAAATCCGGCCCCAAATCCCCGCGAAATTCCTCAAAATTCGCAGCAAAACCCGCCCCCAAATTCCCGAGAATTTGCTCAAAATTCCCTCGAAAAACCGGCCACAAATCCCGCGAAATCACCCGAAATTCGCGGGAAAAACCGCCCCAAAATTCCCGCGAAATTCCTCAAAATTCCCTTGAAAACCCCGCCCACAAATCCCCCGAATCCACCCCCAAAATCCCAAAAAAAGCACCCAAAAATCCACCACAAAAAAATGCCCCCAAAATTCCTGCAAAATTCCCCAAAATTCGTGGGAAAATCCGCCCCAAAATCCCCACGAAATTCCTCAAAATTCCCACCAAAACGCCGCCCAAAAATGTCCCGAATCCACCCCCAAAATCCAAAAAAACCACCCAAAAATCCCCAAAATCCACCACAAAAACCCGGCCCAAATCCCCGCAAAATTCCCCGAAATTCGCAGAAAAATCCGCCCCCAAATTCCCGCGAAATTCCTCAAAATTCCCACCAAAACCCCGCCCACAAATGTCCCGAATCCACCTCCAAAATCCAAAAAAACCACCCAAAAATCCCCAAATCCACCACAAAAAACCGGCCCCAAATTCACGGAAAATTCCCCGAACTTTTCAGAAAAATCCAACCCAAAATTCCCGCGAAATTCCTCAAAATTCCCGCCAAAAACCCGCCCCCAAAACCCCCAAATTCTCCCCAAATATCCGCCCCAAACTCCCCAAAATCCCCCAAAAAATCCCCCAAAATCCCTCCCAAAATCCCCAAAATCCCCCAAATTCCCCCCAAAATCCCAATCAAATCCCCCCAAAACTCTCCCCAAATCCCCCTAAAAATCCCCAAAATTCCCTCCCCAAACCCCCAAATCCTCCCCAAATATCTGCCCCAAACTCCCCAAAAATCCCCAAATTCCTCCAAATCACCCCAAAAATTCCCGAATTCCCCCAAACCCCCCTAAAAATCCCAAAATTCCCAGAATCCCCCAAATCCCTCCCAAAACCCCCGAATCCTCCCCAAATATCCGCCCCAAACTCCCCCAAACTCCCGCAAATCCCCCCTAAAAATCCCAAAATCCACCCAAATTCCCCCAAAATCCCTCCCAAATCCCCCAAATCCCCCGAAAATCCCCAAAATTCCCTCCCAAAATCCCCGAATCCTCCCCAAATATCCTCCTCAAACTCCCCAAAATCCCCCGAAAAATCCCCCAAAATCCCCAAATTCCCCCAAATCCCCCAAAAAATCCCCAAAATCCCTCCGAATCCACACAAAACCCCCGAAAAATTCCCAAATCCCCCCAAAATTCTCCCCAAATTCCCACTAAAAATCCCCAAATTCCCCAAAAAAATCCCCCAAAATCCCCCAAATTCCCCCCAAATTCCCCAATCCGCGCCTCGTCCTCCCCTCCCCCCATTCCCACCCCTCCCCCACCCCTGGCCCCGCCCCCAAATCCCCCCAAATTCCCGCCAAATCCCCCCAAATTCCCGCCAAAATCGCCCCGAAATTCCCGAATTTCCCCCCAAAATTTCGCTCACCCGCGCCCGGCCGCCCGCGCCGCCACTGCGCATGCGCGCTCCGCCCTTCCCGCATCCGGTTGCCACGGCAACGCGCGCCTCGCTCTCATTGGTCGAGACAGCCGTGACCACGCCCACTGAGGGCGGAGATCTCTCTGCGCATGCGCAAAGCGCTCTGTCGGTGCGCGGGCGCCGCCATTTTGGGTGCTTCCGTACGGGGGCCGCCATTTTGGGTGTTTCCATATGGGAGCCGCCATTTTGGGTGTTCCCTCACGGCCGCCGCCATCTTGAGCGCGACGCCGCCATCTTGAGCGCGTCGGCGAGCGCGGCCGCCATTTTGGCCGCCATCTTGTGTGGACCGCCGCCATCTTGGCTGGCCCAGCCCAAATTTGAGGGGGGAAAAAATTTTAAAAAACCCCAAAATTTGGGAATTCCGCGACCTCTCAGAGCTGCCGGATTTGTGCAAAATCGCCTCGAACGCGGATTTTCCCCAAAATCGCTGCGGTTTGCCCCAAAATTCTGCTCTGGGATGATCAATTCTGCCCAGGACGGACCCGATTCACCCCAAAATTAAAAATTTCACACAACCTCGATTAAAAATGTGTCTTTGCACCCAATTTTGACCAAAATTCTGCCGTTTTGCCCCAAAAATGAACGAATTCTCCCAATTTTCACCCCAAATTTGCCCTTTATTTCCCAATCTTGACCCATTTGGACCCAAAATGAGCCGATTCGCCCAATCCAGCCCATTTTCCCCAAGAACGTCACGTTCTGGCCAATCTTGACCCAAAAAAGGGCAATTTCACCCCAATTCTACCCCAAATTTCTCATTTTCCCCAATCCACACCAATTTTTTCCCCCAAAAAAATCAATAATTTCACCCCAGTTTCACCCAATTCAGCTGAAATGGAGCAAATTTCCCCCAAAATTTTCCCCCAAAATTTCAGCCAAAATTTCCCCTAAATTTCCTCCAAAATTTCCCTCAAAATTTCCTCCAAAATTCCCCTCAAATTTTCCCCCAAAATTCTGCTCAATTCAACCCCAAAATTTCTCATTTTCCCCACTCCAGACCAATTTTTCCCCCCAAAAAATTCAACAATTTTCCCCCATTTTTGCCCATTTCAGCTGAAATGGAGCAAATTTCCCCCAAAATTTCACCCCAAAATTTCACCCAAAATTTCTCCCAAAATTCAACCCCAAATTTCTCATTTTCCCCAATCTAGACCAATTTTTTCCCCCAAAAAATCAATAATTTCACCCCATTTTCGCCCAATTCAGCTAAAATGGAGCGAATTTCCCTCAAAATTTCTCCTCCAAAATTCCCCCCAAAATTCCTCCCAAATTTTCCCCCCAATTCAACCCCAAAATTTCTCATTTTCCCCACTCCAGACCATTTTTTTCCCCGAAAAAATTCAACAATTTCACCCCATTTCCCCCCATTTCAGCTGAAATGGAGCGAATTTCCCCAAATTTCCCCCAAAATTCCCCCAAAATTTCCCCCAAAATTTCCTCCAAAATTTCCCCCAAAATTCTGCTCAATTCAACCCCCAAAATTTCTCATTTTCCCCAATCAAGACCATTTTTCCCCAAAAAAAATCCAGAATTTCACCCCATTTCCCCCCATTTCAGCTGAAATTGAGCAAATTTCCCCCAAAATTTCACCCAAAATTTCAGCCAAAATTTCCCCTAAATTTCCTCCAAAATTTCCCCCAAAATTTCCTCCAAAATTCCCCTCAAATTTTCCCCCAAAATTCTGCTCAATTCAACCCCAAAATTTCTCATTTTCCCCACTCCAGACCAATTTTTCCCCAAAAAAAATTCAACAATTTCCCCCCATTTTTGCCCATTTCAGCTGAAATCGAGCAAATTTCCCCCAAAATTTCACCCCAAAATTTCACCCAAATTTCTCCCAAAATTCAACCCCAAATTTCTCATTTTCCTCAATCCACACCAATTTTTCCCCCCAAAAAATTCAATAATTTCACCCCATTTTCGCCCATTTCAGCTGAAATGGAGCGAATTTCCCCCAAATTTCTCCCAAAATTTCCCCCAAAATTCCCCCCAAAATTTCTCCCAAAATTCAACCCCAAAATTTCTCATTTTCCCCACTCCACACCAATTTTTTCCCCAAAAAAAATTCAACAATTTCCCCCCATTTTTGCCCATTTCAGCTGAAATGCAGTGAATTTCCCGCCCCCATCCGGACTCTCCCACTCCTCTTTCGGTGGGGGGGGTTTCTCTCTCCCCTCCCCCATTCCCAGCCCCTCCCCCATTCCCAGCCCCTCCCCCTCAATCCCAGCCCCTCCCCATCCGGACTCTCCCACTCCTCTTTGGGGGGGGTCTCTCTCCCCTCCCCCATTCAATCCACGCCCCTCCCCCATTTCCAGCCCCTCCCCCATTCCCAGCCCCGCCCCCTCAATCCCAGCCCCTCCCCATCCGGACTCTCCCACTCCTCTTTTGGGGGGGGGGGTTTCTCTCTCCCCTCCCCCGTTCCCTGCCCCTCCCCCATTCCCAG
>NW_028167431.1:0-21145 GCF_963513975.1 Fringilla coelebs | reverse complement strand
TCAGACCCAATTTAACCCCTGCGACACCCCCAGACCCAATTTATCCCCTGTGACACCCCAGACCCCCCCGTGACACCCCCAGACCCAATTTACCCCCCTGTGACACCCCCAGACCCAATTTACCCCCCTGTGACACCCCCAGACCCAATTTAACCCCCCGGGACACCCCCAGACCCAATTTACCCCCCTGTGACACCCCCAGACCCAATTTAACCCCCCGGGACACCCCAGACCCAATTTACCCCCCTGTGACACCCCCAGACCCCCCCGTGACACCCCCAGACCCAATTTAACCCCCTGTGACACCCCCAGACCCAAATTTACCCCCCGTGACACCCCCAGACCCAATTTACCCCCTGTGACACCCCCAGACCCAAATTTACCCCCCTGTGACACCCCCAGACCCAATTTACCCCCCTGTGACACCCCCAGACCCCCATTATGACACCCCCAGACCCAATTTAACACCCGGGACACCCCCAGACCCAATTTACCCCCTGTGACACCCCAGACCCAATTTACCCCCCGTGACACCCCCAGACCCAATTTAACCCCCGCGACCCCCCCAGACCCCCATCATGACACCCCCAGACCCAATTTACCCCCCGGGACACCCCCAGACCCAATTTAACACCCGGGACACCCCCAGACCCAATTTACCCCATCCTGGACAGCCCCAGAGACCCCAGACCCATTTTAACCCTTCCCTGTGACCCCCCCTTTGACAGCCCGGGACGCCCCCAGACCCAATTTACCCCCCGGGACACCCCCAGACCCAATTTACCCCCTGTGACACCCCCAGACCCCCCGTGACACCCCCAGACCCAATTTACCCCCCCGGGACACTCCCAGACCCCCATAATGACACCCCCAGACCCAATTAACCCCCGTGACACCCCCAGACCCAAATTTTACCTCCGGGACCCCCCAGGACACCCCCAGACCCAATTTACCCCCCGGGACCCCCATTATGACACCCCCAGACCCAAATTTACCCCCGGGAACCCCCAGACCCCCCCGTGATGCCCCAGACCCAATTTATCCCTCCGGGGAACCCCCAGACCCAATTTCTCTCCTTTATGACCCCATTTATGACACCCCCAGACCCAATTTCTCCCCGTTCTCCACCATTGTGACACCCCAGACCCAATTTCTCTCCTTTACGACCCCATTTCTCCCCCCCAGACCCAATTTCCTCCCCATTTACCCCCATTATGACACCCCCAGACCCAATTTCTCCCCCCCAGACCCAATTTCTCCCCATTTCCCCCCATTATGACACCCCCAGACCCAATTTCTCCCCCCTTACGACCCCATTTCTCCCCCCCAGACCCAATTTCTCCCCATTTCCTCCCTATTTACCCCCATTATGACACCCCCAGACTCAATTTCTCCCCCTTATGACCCCATTTACCCCCATTATGACACCCCCAGACCCAATTTCTCCCAATTTCTCCCCATTTTCTCCCCATTTTCTCCCCCAGACCCCCCCCCCGATCGCCCCCGCCCCTCCCCAGCCCCCGCCCTGGCCGTGCCCGCGGTCCCCGCGCTGTCCCTGCTCCTCCTGCTGGCCCTGCGCCCCCTGCCCGCGCCCCCAGACCCAATTTTAACCCTCGGACTTCCACTGAGACACCCCCAGACCCAATTTCCTCCCCATTTCCCCCCATTATGACACCCCCAGACCCAAATTTCCTCCCCATTATGACACCCCCAGACCCAATTTCTCCCATTCTCCCTCATTTTGACACCCCCAGACCCAATTTCCTCCCCATTTTGACACCCCCAGACCCGATTTCCTCCCCCTTATGACCCCATTTGCCTCCATTTCTCCCCCCCAGACCAAATTTCTCCCCCTTATGACCCCATTTACCCCCATTATGACACCCCCAGACCCAACTTCTCCCCATTACGACCCCATTTGTCCCCCCCAGACCCAATTTAACCCTCGGACTTCCACTGAGACACCCCCAGACTCAATTTCCTCCCCATTTCCCCCCATTATGACACCCCCAGACCCAATTTCCTTCCCATTATGACACCCCCAGACCCAATTGCTCCCCCCTTATGACCCCATTTACCCCCATTATGACACCCCCAGACCCAATTTATCCCCATTTCCACCCCCTAGACCTCTTTTTCTCCCCCCAGACCCAATTTGTCCCCCTTACGACCCCATTTCTCCCAATTTCTCCCCATTTTTCACTCCAGACGCCCCCCTCCAGCCACTCCCGCCCCTCCCCAGCCCCCGCCCTGGCCGTGCCCGCAGTCCCCGCGCTGTCCCTGCTCCTCCTGCTGGCCCTGCGCCCCCTGCCCGCGCCCCCAGACCCAATTTTCTCCCCATTTCTCCCCATTATGACACCCCCAGACCAAATTTCTCCCTCTTACGACCCCATTTCTCCCCCCCCAGACCCAATTCTACCCCATTTTCACCCCCTAGACTCCCATTATGACACCCCCAGACCCAATTTCTCCCCATTTCTCCCCCTTATGACCCCATTTACCCCCATTATGACACCCCAGACCCAATTTCTCCCCATTTCTCCCCCTTATGACCCCATTTCCCCCCATCATGACACCCCCAGACCCAATTTCCCCCCCTTACGACCCCATTTCTCCCCCCCAGACCCAATTTCCTCCCCATTATGACACCCCCAGACCCAATTTCTCCCCATTTCCTCCCCATTTACCCCCATTATGACACCCCCCAGACCCAATTTTTCCCCCTTATGACCCCAATTTCCCCCATTTCCTCCCATTTCTCCCCCCCAGACCCAATTCTCCCCCATTTTCTCCCCCAGACCCCTCCCCCGATGACCCCCGCCCCCTCCCCAGACCCCGCCCTGGCCGTGCCCGCGGTCCCCGCGCTGTCCCTTCTCCTCCTGCTGGCCCTGAGCAGTAACCTGCTGGTTCTACTGGCCCTGCGCCCCCCTCCCCGAGCCCCCAGACCCAATTTAACCCCCGGACCGCCATTATGACACCCCCAGACCCAATTTCTCTCCCCTATGACCCCATTTCCCCCCCATCATGACACCCCCAGACCCAATTTCTCCCCCTTACGACCCCATTTCTCCCCCCCAGACCCAATTTCCTCCCCATTTCTCCCCGTTTTCTCCCCCCAGACCCAATTTCTCTCCCTTATGACCCCAATTTCCCTCATTTCCTCCCATTTCTTCCCCCCCAGACCCAATTTCTCCCCATTATGACACCCCCAGACCCAATTTCTCCCCATTTCCTCCCTATTTACCCCCATTATGACACCCCCAGACCCAATTTATCCCCATTTCCTCCCCATTTCTCCCCATTATGACACCCCCAGACCCAATTTATCCCCATTATGACACCCCCAGACCAAATTTCTCCCCATTATGACACCCCCAGCTCCAATTTCTCCCCCTTATGACCCCATTTACCCCCATCATGACACCCCCAGACCCAATTTCTCCCCCTTACGACCCCAATTTCCCCCATTTCCTCCCATTTCTCCCCCCCCAGACCCAATTTCCTCCCCATTTACCCCCATCATGACACCCCCAGACCCAATTTATCCCCATTTCCTCCCTATTTACCCCCATTATGACACCCCCAGACCCAATTCTCCATCATTTCCACCCCCTAGACTTCCGTTTTGACACCCCCAGACCCAATTTCCCCCCATTTTCCTCCCCATTTACCCCCATTATGACACCCCCAGACCCAATTTCTCCCCCTTACGACCCCATTTTCTCCCCCCAGACCCCTCCCCCGATGACTCCCGCCCCTCCCCGCGACGCCGCCCTGGCCGTGGCCGAGGTCACCGTGCTGTCCCTGCTCCTCCTGCTGGCCCTGAGCAGTAACCTGCTGGTGCTGCTGGCCCTGCGCCCCCCTCCCCGAGCCCCCAGACCCAATTTAACTCCCGGACCGCCATTATGACACCCCCAGACTCAAATTCTTCCCCCTTAGACCCCATTTACCCCCGTTATGACACCCCCAGACCCAATTCTCCATCATTTCCACCCCATTTACCCCCATTATGACACCCCCAGACCAAATTTCTCTCCTTACGACCCCATTTCTCCCCCCAGACCCAACTTCCTCCCTATTTACCCCCATTATGACACCCCCAGACCCAATTTCTCCCCATTTTCTCCCCCAGACTCCCCCCCGATCGCCCCCTCCCCTCCCCAGCCCCCGCCCTGGCCGTGCCCGCGGTCCCCGCGCTGTCCCTGCTCCTCCTGCTGGCCCTGCGCCCCCTCCCCGCGCCCCCAGACCCAATTTACCCACCAGACCCTAAACTGTGACACCCCCAGACCCAATTCTCCCCCATTTCCACCCCCTAGACTCCCATTATGACACCCCCAGACCCAATTTATCCCCATTCTCCCCCATTATGACACCCCCAGACCCAATTTCTCCCCCTTATCACCCCATTTCTCGCCCATTATGACACCCCCAGACCCAGTTTAACCCCCGGACCTCCATTGAGACACCCCCAGACTCAAATTCTCCCCCATTTCCTCCCCATTCTCCCCCATTATGACACCCCCAGACTCAATTCTCCCCCATTTCCACCCCCTAGACTCCCATTATGACACCCCCAGACCCAATTTCTCCCCCTTATGACCCCAATTTCTCCCCCCAGACCCAATTTCCTCCCCATTTCTCCCCATTTCTCCCCGTTTTCTCCCCCCAGACCCAATTTCTCTCCCTTATGACCCCAATTTCCCCCATTTCCTCCCATTTCTTCCCCCCCAGACCAAATTTCTCCCCATTATGACACCCCCAGACCCAATTTCTCCCCCATTTCCTCCCCATTTACCCCCATTATGACACCCCCAGACCCAATTTCTCCCCCTTACGACCCCATTTCTCCCCATTTTGACACCCCCAGACCCAATTTCTCTCCCTTATGACCCAATTTACCCCCATTATGACACCCCCAGACCCAATTTCTCTCCTTACGACCCCATTTCTCCACCCCAGACCTAATTCTCCCCCATTTACACCCCCTAGACTTTCATTTTGACACCCCCAGACCCAATTTCTCCCCCTTACAACCCCATTTCTCCCCCCAGACCCATTTTCCTCCCCATTTACCCCATTATGACACCCCCAGACCCAATTTCTCTCCTTTACGACCCTATTTCTCGCCCCCAGACCCAATTGCCTCCCCATTTCTCCCCCTTACGACCCCATTTACCCCCATTATGACACCCCCAGACTCAATTTTCCCCCATTTCCTCCCCATTTACCCCCATCATGACACCCCCAGACCCAATTTCTCCCCATTTTCTCCCCCCAGACCCCCCCCCGATCGCCCCCTCCCCTCCCCAGCCCCCGCCCTGGCCGTGCCCGCGGTCCCCCGCGCTGTCCCTGCTCCTCCTGATGGCCCTGCGCCCCCTGCCCGCGCCCCCAGACCCAATTTAACCCCCGGACCGCCATTATGACACCCCCAGACTCAATTTCTCCCCCTTATGACCCCATTTCCCCCCATCATGACACCCCCAGACCCAATTTCCCCCCCTTACGACCCCATTTCTCCCCCCCAGACCCAATTTCCTCCCCATTATGACACCCCCAGACCCAATTCTACCCCATTTCCTCCCCATTTACCCCCATTATGACACCCCCAGACCCAATTTTTCCCCATTTCCTCCCCCCAGACCCCCCCTCCAGCCACCCCCGCCCCCTCCCCGCGACGCCGCCCTGGCCGTGGCCGAAGTCCCCGCGCTGTCCCTGCTCCTCCTGCTGGCCCTGAGCAGTAACCTGCTGGTTCTCCTGGCCCTGCGCCCCCCTCCCCGCGCCCCCAGACCCAATTTAACCCCCGGACTTCCATTGAGACACCCCCAGACTCAATTTCCTCCCCATTCTCCCCCATTTTGACACCCCTAGACTCAATTTCTCCCCATTATGACACCCCCAGACCAAATTTCTCCCCCTTACGACCCCAAATCTCCCCCCCAGACCCAATTCTACCCCATTTCCACCCCCTAGACTCCCATTATGACACCCCCAGACCCAATTTCTCCCCCTTACGACCCAATTCCTCCTCATTTTTTCACTCTAGACCCCCCCCCCGATGACTCCCGCCCCTCCCCGCGACGCCGCCCTGGCCGTGGCCGAGGTCACCGTGCTGTCCCTTCTCCTCCTGCTGGCCCTGAGCAGTAACCTGCTGGTGCTCCTGGCCCTGCGCCCCCCTCCCCGCTCCGCCCGCCGCGGCCCCGGGCAGCCCCCGGCCCGCCCGGCGCGGCCGCTCCGCCGGTACCTGCGGCACCTGAGCCTGGCGGACCTGGCGGCGGCGGCGGGGCTGGTGCTGCCGCAGCTGCTCTGGGACCTCACGGACCGGTTCCGGGGCCCCGACCCGCTCTGCCGCCTCACCAAGTACCTGCAGGGCGTCGCCATGTTCGCCTCGGCATACGTGGCCGTGGCCATGGCGTGGGACCGGCACCGGGCCATCTGCCGGCCGCTGGGGACACGCACCGGGACCGGGACCGGCACCGGGAGGGGGACGCGGGGACACGGGGGGAGAGCGGGACGGGCTGGGGACAGAGGGATGTGGGGGCGAATTGGGGGGTGGAGGTGGGGAAGGGGGCGTGGGGACACTGGGGACACCGCTAGGGACATGGCTGGGGACATCGCTGGGGACAGCGGGACACGGGGAGAAACTGGGGACACTGGGGACACCGCTAGGGACATCGCTGGGGACACCCCGGGAGGGACATGGGGACAGTCCCGGTGCTGGAGGTGGGGCAGGGGGCGTGGGGACACTGGGGACACCGCTGGGGACACCGCTAGGGACACCGCTGGGGACAGCGGGACACGGGGAGAAATTGGGGACACTGGGGACAGCGGGACACGGGGACGAACTGGGGACAGGGGGACACCGGGACGGACTGGGGACAGAGGGACATGGGGACAAATTGGGTGCTGGAGGTGGGGCAGGGGGCGTGAGGACACTGGGGGCACCGCTAGGGGCATTGGGGACATCGAGATACGGGGACGGACTGGGGACACTGGGGACAGCGGGACACCGGGACGGACTGGGGACAGAGGGACGTGGGGGCGAATTGGGGGGTGGAGGTGGGGCAGGGGGCGTGGGGACACTGGGGACACCGCTGGGGACAGCAGGACATCGGGACAAACTGGGGGCACTGGGGACAGCGGGACATGGGGACAGATTGGGGGCATCGGGACACCGGGACAAACTGGGGGCACTGGGGACATCGGGACATCGGGACGGACTGGGGACAGAGGGATGTGGGGACAAATTGGGTGCTGGAGGTGGGGCAGGGGGCCCGGGGACACTGCTAGGGACAGCGGGACATGGGGACAGACTGGGGACACTGGGGACATCGAGATACGGGGACAAACTGGGGACAGTGGGACACCGGGACGGACTGGGGACAGAGGGACAGGGGGACAAACTGGGTGCTGGAGGTGGGGCAGGGGGCGTGAGGACACTGGGGACACCGCTGGGGACACCCCGAGAGGGACACGGGGACAAACTGGGTGCTGGAGGTGGGGCAGGGGGCCCGGGGACACTGCTAGGGACAGCGGGACATGGGGACAAACTGAGGGCACTGGGGGCACCGGGACATGGGGACAAACTGGGGACAGTGGGACACGGGGACAGATTGGGGACATCGGGACACCGGGATGGACTGGGGACAGCGGGACATGGGGACAGACTGGGGGCACTGGGGACACTGGGGACAGCAGGACACGGGGACAGACTGGGGACAGCAGGACACGGGGACAGACTGGGGACAGCAGGACACGGGGACAGACTGGGGGCATCGGGACACAGGGACGAACTGGGGACAGCGGGACATGGGGACAGACTGGGGACAGCAGGACATGGGGACAGACTGGGGACAGCAGGACATGGGGACAGACTGGGGACAGCAGGACACGGGGACAAACGGGGGACACTGGGGACAGCGGGACACGAGGACAGACTGGGGGCACTGGGGACAGCAGGACACGAGGACAAACTGGGGACAGCAGGACATGGGGACAAACTGGGGACAGCGGGACACGAGGACAAACTGGGGACAGCGGGACACGGGGACAGTCCGGGTGCTGGGGGTGGATCAGGGGACACGGGGACACCGCTGGGGACACCCCGGGAGGGACACGGGGACAAACTGGGGACACCGGGGGCGTTGGGAACGGGCTGCAGGGACACGGGGACATTGGGGACACCCCGGGAGGGACACGGGGACAGACTGGGGGACACGGGGACACCGGGGGTGGCAGGAGCTGGGGGTGGCGCCGGAGGGGGCTCGGGGACACACGGGGACGTGGGGACACCGCGAGTGGCGCAGGGGGACACGCGGGGTGCTGGCGGTGGGGACACGGGGACACTGGTGACACCAGGGGGGGGACACAGGGAGCCAAGGGGTGCTGGCGGTGGGGACACGGGGACAGCGGCGGCGACACAGGGACACGGGGACGCAGGGACACCTGGGATGGCACCTGGGAACCTGCGGGGGGCTGGGGACACGGCGACAGCGGCGACAGCGGCGACAGAGGGGACAGTGGGGACAGCGAGGACAGCGGGGACAGCGGGGACAGCGAGGACAGAAGGGACAGCGGCGACAGCGGGGACAGCGCCACCGCCACGTCCCCTCTGTGCCCCCCACGTCCCTGTGCCACCCCAGTGTCCCCAATGTCCCTCCGTGTCACACAAATGTCCCCGAGTCCCAATGGCAGCCCAGTGTCCCTCCGGGTGTCCCCAATGTCCCTCCGTGTCACCCCGGTGTCCCACCTTGTGTCCCCAATGTCCCCAAGCCCCGATGTCACCCCGGTGTCCCTCCGTGTCACCCCAATGTCCCCAAGCCCCAGTGCCACCCCAGTGTCCCATCGTGTCACCCCAATGTCCCCAAGCCCTGATGGCAGCCCAGTGTCCCTCCATGTCACCCCAATGTCCCCAAGCCCCGGTGCCACCCCAATGTCCCACCGTGCCACCCCAGTGTCCCTCCATGTCACCCCAATGTCCTTCCATGCCACCCCGGTGTCCCCAAGCCCCAATGCCACCCCAGTGTCCCACTGTGTCACCCCAGTGTCCCTCCATGTCACCCCAATGTCCCCAAGCCCCGATGGCAGCCCAGTGTCCCATCGTGTCACCCCAATGTCCCCAAGCCCCAGTGCCACCCCAATGTCCCACTGTGTCACCCCAAGCCCCAGTGCCACCCCGGTGTCCCCATCACCGCCGTTGTCACCCCAGATGCCCACGAGGTCCCTGTCACAGGCCACCCTGGGGGGGACCGGGGCCACCATGAAGAGGAGCTGGGCCACCACAGCTGGATCCGGGGCCACCACAGCTGGATCCGGGGCCACCACGGCTGGGGACTTTGGGGCCACCATGGGGAACTCTGGGGCCACCATGGCTGGGGACACTGGGGCCACCATGGCTGGATCTGGGGCCACCATGGCTGGGGACACCGGGGCCACCACAGGTGGATCTGGGGCCACCATGAGGGACTTCGGGGCCACCACAGCTGGATCTGGGGCCACCATGGCTGGGGACACCGGGGCCACCACAGCTGGATCCGGGGCCACCATGAGGGACTTTGGGGCCACCACAGCTGGATCTGGGGCCACCATGGCTGGGGACACTGGGACCACCATGGGGGACTCTGGGGCCCCCACGGCTGGGGACACCGGGGCCACCACAGGTGGATCTGGGGCCACGACAGCTGGACTGGGTGTCACCACGAGGGACTCCGGGACCACCACAGCTGGATCCGGTGCTGCCACATCTGGATCCGGGGCCATCACAGCTGGGGACTCTGGGACCACCACAGCTGGATCGGGTGCTGCCACAGCTGAATCTGGCGCCACCACAGCTGGACCGGGTGTCACCATGGGGGACTCCAGGACCACCACAGCTGGACCGGGTGTCACCACAGCTGGACCGGGTGCCACCACAGCTGCATCCGGCGCCACCAATCGGTGCTGGCGGGCGGCCGCGGGCCGTGCCTGCTCCGTTCCATCCCAGCTCCCCTCGGCTCCATCCCGGCTCCACTCTGCCCTGTCCCGGTTCCGCTCGGTTTTGTCCCGTTCCCGCTCGGCTCCATCCCGGCTCCCCTCGGCTCCATCCCGGCTCCCCTCGGCTCCATCCCGGCTCCCCTCGGCTCCATCCCCGCTCCCCTCGGCTCCATCCCGGCTCCCCTCGGCTCCACCCCGGTTCCCCGCAGCTCCATCCCAGCTCCGCTCGGCTCCATCCCGGCTCCCCTCTGCCCTGTCCCGGTTCCGCTCGGTTTTGTCCCGGTCCCGCTCGGCTCCATCCCGGCTCCCCTCGGCTCCATCCCGGCTCTGCTCAGCTCCATCCCCGCTCCCCTCAGTCCCATCCCGGTTCCCCTCGGCTCCATCCCGGTCCCGCTCTGCTCCATCCCGGCTCCCCTCTGCCCTGTCCCGTCTCCGCTCGGTTCTATCCCGGTTCCGCTCGGTCCTATCCCGCGCCCGCCGCCGCTGGGACGCTCTGGCCACGGCCTGGTCGCTGTCGCTGCTCTTCGGGCTGCCCCAGGTCGGGATTTTCGGACAACGCGAGGTGGCCCCGGGCGAGAGCGACTGCTGGGCCACCTTCGCGCAGCCCTGGGGGGCCCGCGCCTATGTCACCTGGGTGGCGCTGGCCGTGCTGGTGGCACCGGCGGCGCTGCTGGCCGTGCTGCTGGCCGCCGTCACCCGCGCGCTCCGCGCCGCCCCCGGTGGCCCCGGCGGGCTCGGGAGGGCCCGGGCCAAGAGCCACCGCATGGCCGTGGTGGTGCTGGGCGTGTTCGTGCTCTGCTGGACGCCCTTCTTCTGTGCGCAGCTGTGGGCCGTGTGGGACCCCCGAGCGCCGCGGGAAGGTGAGGGGACATTGGGGACATTGGGGACATTGGGGACATTGGGGACATTGGGGACATCGGGGCATGGGGGACACCGACAGGGACACGGGGACACGGCTCTGCTGGACGCCCTTCTTCTGCGCCCAGCTGTGGGCCGTGTGGGACCCCCGAGCGCCGCGGGAAGGTGAGGGGACATTGGGGACATTGGGGGGACAGGGGGACATCGGGACATGTGGGACAGTATGGGCACAGGGGGACACAGGGGACAGGCTGGGCACAGGGGGACACAGGGGACAGGGGGACATCGGGACACAGGGACATGGGGACACGGCTCCGCTGGACGCCCTTCTTCTGCGCCCAGCTGTGGCCGTGTGGGACCCCCGAGCGCCGTGGGAAGGTGAGGGGACATTGGGGACATTGGGGACATCAGGGACATTGGGGACATTGGGGACATTGGGGACATCGGGACATGTGGGACAGGCTGGGGACAGGGACAGGGACAGGGACAGGGTGACACGGGGACACGGCTCTGCTGGACGCCCTTCTTCTGTGCGCAGCTGTGGGCAGTGTGGGACCCCCGAGCGCCGCGGGAAGGTGAGGGGACATTGGGGACATCGAGGACATCGGGGACATCGGGGACATTGGGGACATTGGGGACATGGGGACAGGGGGACATCGGGGCATGTGGGACAGGCTGGGCACAGGGTGACACGGGGGACAGGGGGACACAGGGACAGTCGGTGCTCTGCTGGACGCCCTTCTTCTGTGCCCAGCTGTGGGCAGTGTGGGACCCCCGAGCGCCGCGGGAAGGTGAGGGGACATTGGGGACATTGGGGACATT
The DNA here is from genome assembly GCF_963513975.1 of Fringilla coelebs. Classification (NCBI taxonomy): domain Eukaryota; kingdom Metazoa; phylum Chordata; class Aves; order Passeriformes; family Fringillidae; genus Fringilla; species Fringilla coelebs. Next base: position 9,496 of record NW_028167431.1, on the reverse strand, counting down.
GGGGACATCGGGGACATCGGGGACACGGGGACATTGGGGACATCAGGACATGGGGACACAGACAGGGACACAGGGGACACGGCTCTGCTGGACGCCCTTCTTCTGTGCCCAGCTGTGGGCGGTGTGGGACCCCCGAGCGCCGCGGGAAGGTGAGGGGACATTGGGGACGTTGGGGACATCAGGGACATTGGGGACATTGGGGGACAGTCTGGGCACAGGGGGACATTGGGGACATTGGGGACATTGGGGACATCAGGGACATGGGGACACTGACAGGGACACGGGGACACGGCTCTGCTGGACGCCCTTCTTCTGCGCCCAGCTGTGGCCGTGTGGGACCCCCGAGTGCCGCGGGAAGGTGAGGGGACATTGGGGACATTGGGGGGACAGGGGGACATTGGGGACAGGGACAGGGACATTGGGACATGGGGACACAGGGACAGTTTGTGCTCTGCTGGACGCCCTTCTTCTGCGCCCAGCTGTGGCCATGTGGGACCCCCGATTGCCGCGGGAAGGTGAGGGGACATTGGGGACATTGGGGACATTGGGGACATTGGGGACACCGGGGGGGACAGGGGGACATCGGGACACTGGGGACATTGGGGACATTGGGGCATAGGGACACAGAGACATGGACACAGGGACAGGGGGACATGGGGACACAGCTCTGCTGGACGCCCTTCTTCTGCGCCCAGCTGTGGCCGTGTGGGACCCCCGAGCGCCGCGGGAAGGTGAGGGGGACACGGGGACATTGGGGACATTGGGGACATTGGGGACATTGGGGACACTGGGGATATGGGGACATCGGGACAGGGACCGGGACAGGGTGACAGGGGGACAGGGACACAGGGACATGGGGACATGGGGACAGGGCTCTGCTGGACGCCCTTCTTCTGCGCCCAGCTGTGGCCGGTGTGGGACCCCCGAGCGCCGCGGGAAGGTGAGGGGACATTGGGGACATTGGGGACATTGGGGACATTGGGGACATCGGGGACACTGGGGACAGGGACAGGGACAGGGGGACACGGGGACAGTCGGTGCTCTGCTGGACGCCCTTCTTCTGCGTGCGGCTGTGGGCAGTGTGGGACCCCCGAGCGCCGCGGGAAGGTGAGGGGACATTGGGGACATTGGGGACATCGAGGACATTGGGGACATCGGGGACATTAGGGCATGGGGGACACCGACAGGGACACGGGGACACGGCTCTGCTGGACGCCCTTCTTCTGCGCCCAGCTGTGGCCGTGTGGGACCCCTGAGCGCCGCGGGAAGGTGAGGGGACATTGGGGACATTGGGGACATCGGGGACATGGGGACATTGGGGACATCGGGGACATTGGGGACATCGGGGACAGGGGGACATCAGGACAGGGACCGGGACACAGGGACATGGGGACAGGCTGGGCACAGGGTGACACGGGGGCACAGGGACACAGGGACACAGGGACATGGGGACATTGGGGACCGGTGTCCCCGGCTGTCCCGCCGTGTCCCGAGGGCTGTCCCCAGTGTCACTCGTGTCCCCAAGTGTCCCCAGCTGTCCCCGTGTCCCCCCTCGTGTCCCCAGGGCTGTCCCGAGGGCTGTCTCCCCATGTCCCCCAGTGTCCCCAGCTGTCCCCCCGTGTCCCCCCAGTGTCACTTGTGTCCCCTCGTGTCCCCAGCTGTCCCCTGCTGTCCCCAGGTCCAGCCTTCACCATCCTGATGCTCCTGGCCAGCCTCACCAGCTGTCCCCATGTCCCCAGGGCTGTCCCCAGCTGTCCCCCCAGCTGTCCCCAGCTGTCCCCAGCTGTCCCCATGTCCCCCCAGTGTCCCCAGGGCTGTCCCCAGTGTCACTCGTGTCCCCATTGTCCCCCCAGGTCCGGCCTTCACCATCCTGATGCTCCTGGCCAGCCTCACCAGCTGTCCCCATGTCCCCAGGGCTGTACCCCAGTGTCCCCCCGTGTCCCCAGGGCTGTACCCCAGTGTCCCCCCAGTGTCCCCAGGGCTGTACCCCAGTGTCCCCCCAGTGTCCCCTCGTGTCCCCAGCTGTCCCCTGTGTCCCCAGGTCCGGCCTTCACCATCCTGATGCTCCTGGCCAGCCTCACCAGCTGCACCAACCCCTGGATCTCGGCCGCCTTCAGCGCCAGCCTGGCCCGGGCCATGGCGAGGGTGGCCTGTCCCTGCCGCCACCGAGGGGACACTGGGGACACTCTGTGACATCATCAGTGACATCATCAGGGCCATGGCGAGGGTGGCCTGTCCCTGCCGCCACCAAAGGGACACACTGTGACATCAGTGACATCATCAGGGCCATGGCGAGGGTGGCCTGTCCCTGCCGCCACCGAGGGGACATCGAGGGACATCAATGACATCATCAGGGACATCAATGACATCATCAGGGCCATGGCGAGGGTGGCGTGTCCCTGCCGCCACCGAGGGGACATTGGGGACACTCTGTGACATCATCAGTGACAGCCTGGCCCGGGCCATGGCGAGGGTGGCCTGTCCCTGCCGCCACCACCGAGGGGACATCGAGGGACATTGGTGACATCAATGACATCATCACTGACAGCCTGGCCCGGGCCATGGCGAGGGTGGCCTGTCCCTGCCGCCACCGCCATGGGGACACTGGGGACACTCTGTGACATCATCAGGGCCATGGCGAGGGTGGCCTGTCCCTGCCGCCACCGCCATGGGGACACTGGGGACACTTTGTGACATCATCAGTGACATCATCAGGGCCATGGCGAGGGTGGCCTGTCCCTGCTGCCACCACCGAGGGGACACTGGGGACACTCTGTGACATCATCAATGACATCATTGACATCATCAGTGACATCATCAGGGCCATGGCGAGGGTGGCCTGTCCCTGCCGCCACCGAGGGGACACACTGTGACATCATCAATGACATCATCAGCGCCAGCCTGGCCCGGGCCATGGCGAGGGTGGCCTGTCCCTGCCGCCACCACCGAGGGGACATCGAGGGACATTGGTGACATCATCAGGGACATCAATGACATCATCAGGGCCATGGCGCGGGTGGCCTGTCCCTGCCGCCACCGAGGGGACACACTGTGACATCAGTGACATCATCAATGACATCATCAGGGCCATGGCGAGGGTGGCCTGTCCCTGCCGCCACCGAGGGGACACTGGGGACACTCTGTGACATCATCAGTGACATCATCAGGGCCATGGCGAGGGTGGCCTGTCCCTGCCGCCACCGAGGGGACATCGAGGGACATCATCAATGACATCATCAGTGACATCATCAGGGCCATGGCGCGGGTGGCCTGTCCCTGCCGCCACCGAGGGGACACTGGGGACACTGGGGGACATGGGGTGACACTGAGTGACAAGGGTGACAAGGGTGACACCAGGGGACACAGGGGTGACAGAGGGTGACATCAGTGACGCAGGGTGGCACAGAGGTGACACTGGTGACACAGGGTGACATTGGGGGACACCAGGGGACACAGGAGTGACATTGGGTGACACCGGGTGCCAGCGGGGGTCACTCGATTGTCACACAGTGCCACCGACACCGTGGGGGTCACCCAGGGGTCAGAGGTCACCCAGGGGTCACCCAGTGTCACCAGGGGTCACCAGAGGTCACCCGCAGTGGGGGAGGGGTCACACGAAGAGTTGGGTGGGGGTGGGGCTTGAATGAGTGGGCGGGGCTTGAATGAATGGGTGGGGCTTGTAGGAGTGGGTGTGGCTTGTATGAGGGGGAGGGGCTTGAATGATTGGGTGGGGCTTGAATGAGTGGGAGGGGCTTGAATGATTGGGAGGGGCTTGAATGAAAGGGTGGGGCTTGAATGAGTGGGAGGGGCTTGGATGAGTGGGCGGGGCTTGCACGGGGGGGGGGGGGACAAAGGGGGAGGGGCCAACCCCTCCCCCCGCTCAGTGGAAAGCCAATCACCAATAAAGCTGATTCTTAAGCAAATTTGCATATTTCCGCCCAAATTTGCACATTTTTGCCCCAAATTTGGGGGTCACAGCCCCTGGCACTTATGGGGCAGAGCCCCTCGATTTTGGGGTCCCACCCCCCCAATTTTGGGGTCCCATCCCCACTTTTGGGGTCCCATCCCCCACATTTTGGGGTTCCCCCCTTTTGGGGTCCCAACCCCTTTTTTGGGGTCCCACCCCCGCCCCCATTTTGGGGTCCCATCCCCTTTCTTGGGGTCCCCTCCCCCCCTTTTGGGGTCCCCCCCCTCGGCACTTTTGGGGTCCCCTCCCCTCCTTTTGGGGTCCCACCCCCCCATTTTGGGGTCCCATCCCCCCCCCCCGGTACTTTTGGGGTCCCATCCCCCCTTTAGGTGTCCTCTCCCCCCTTTTGGGGTCCTCTCCCCCTTTTTGGGGTCCTCTCCCCCCTTTTGGGGTCCCATCCCCCCATTTTGGGGTCCCCCCCCCCTTTAGGGCCGCACCCCCAAACTCCCCCAGGCTCCAGAACCACCCCGAGCTTTATTTGGGGTCCCTGCGGGGTTTTTGGGGTCCCCCCGTTGGTTTTGGGGTCCCCCGGGGGTCTCTGGGGTCCCCCCAGTGTTTTTGGGGTCACCCCGGTATTTTTGGGGTTCCCCCCGGTATTTTGGGGTCACCCCGGGGGTCTTTGGGGTTCCCCGGATATTTTGGGGTCCCGCGGTGTTTTTGGGGTCCCCCTGGGTATTTTTGGGGTCCCCCAGGATGTTTTGGGGTTTCCCCGCTGTTTTTGGTTCCCCCCGGGTATTTTTGGGGTCCCCCCAGTGATTTTAGGGTCACCCCGGGGGTCTCTGGGGTCCCCCGGGGGTTTTTGGGATCCCCCGGATGTTTTTGGGGTCCCCCCGGGTATTTTTGGGGTCCCTCTGGGTATTTTTGGGGTCTCCTGTTGGTTTTCGGGTCCGCCGGATATTTTTGGGTTCCCCAGGATGTTTTTGGTTCCCCCCGGGTGTTTTTGGGGTCCCCCTGGGTATTTTTGGGTTCCTCCGCAGTTTTGGGGTCCCCCCGGGGTTCTCTGGGGTCCTTTGGTGTCTTGGGGTCCCCCAGGACATTTTGGGGTCCCCGCGGGGTTTTTGGGGTCCCCCCAGTGATTTTAGGGTCACCCCGGGGGTCTCTGGGGTCCCCCCGGGGATTTTGGGGTCCCCCAGGATACTTCGGGGTCACCCCGGGGGTCTCTGGGGTCCCCCCGGGGATTTTGGGGTCCCCCGGGTGTTTCTGGGGTCCCCCCGATGTTTTTGGGGTCACCCCGGGGGTCTCTGGGGTTCTCCGGATGTTTTTGGGGTCCTTCGGTGTTTCTGGGGTCTCCCCGGGTATTTTGGGGTCACCCCGGGGCTCTTTGGTTCCCCCCTGGGTATTTTTGGGGTCCCCGCGGTGTTTTTGGAGTCCCCCGGGAGTCTCTGGGGTCCCCCCGGTATTTTTGGGGTCCCCTGGGTATTTTTGGGGTCCCCCTGGGTATTTTGGGGTCCCCCCGGAGTTTTTGGGGTCCCCAGGATGTTTTTGGGGTCCCCCCGGTATTTTCGGGGTCCCCCGGGTATTTTTGGGGTCCCCCGGGTATTTTTTGATTCCCCCCGATGTTTTTGGGGTCACCCCAGGGGTCTCTGGGGTCCTTTGATGTTTTGGGTTCCCCCCGGGTATTTTTGGGGTCCCCCCAGTGTTTCGGGGTCACCCTGGGGGTCTCTGGGGTCCCCCCCGGTATTTTTGGGGTCCCCCCGGGGTTCTCTGGGGTCCTTTGGTGTTTTGGGGTTCCCCACGATGTTTTTGGGATCCCCCGGATGTTTTTGGGGTTCCCCCGGGTATTTTTGGGGTCCCCCCGGGTATTTTTGGTTCCCCCCTGGATATTTTTGGTTCCCCCCGGGTATTTTTGGTTCCCCCCGGTATTTTTGGGGTCCCCCCGGGTATTTTGGGGTCCCCCTGGGTATTTTGGGGTCACCCCGGGGCTCTCTGGGGCACGCACCCCCCCAGCTCCAGCGCCTCGGGCCACCCCTCGTATTTGTTGGAGCCGCGGCTGTTCCGGACGTGCTGGGGAAAAGGGGGGCGGTTTTGGGGTCATTTGGGGTTTTTTGGGGTCATTTGGGGTTTTTTTGGGGATTTTTTGGGGTTTTGGGGGGTTTTTGGGGGTTTTTTGGGATCCTTTTGGGGTGGTTTTGGGGATTTTGGGGTCTTTTTGGGGTCGTTTTGGGGTGGTTTTGGGTCTTTTTGGGGTCCTTTTGGGTTTTTTTCGGGGTTTTCTGGGGTCCTTTTGGGGTTTTCTGGGGTCTTTTCAGAGTCCTTTCAGGGTTTTGGGGTCCTTTTGGGTCTTTTTGGGGTTTTTTAGGGTCTTTTTGGGGGTTTTTGGGGTCGTTTTGGGGTCGTTTTGGGGTTTTTTGGGCTCCTTTTGGGGTCCTTTTGGGGTCCTTTTGGGGTTTTTTGGGGTCGTTTGGGATCTTTTTGGGGTCGCTTTGGGGTCCTTTGGGACAATTTTGGGGTCTTTTGGGGGCCCCTTTGGGTCGTTTCAGGGTCTTTTTGGGGTTTTTTGGGTTTTTTTGGGGTCATTTTGGAGTTTTTTGGGATCCTTTCGGGGTTTTTTCAGGGTTTTCTGGGGTCCTTTTGGGGTCGTTTTGGGGTTTTTTGGGGTCCTTTTGGGGTCCTTTCGGGGTTTTGGGGTCGTTTGGGATCTTTTTGGGGTCGCTTTGGGGTCATTTCAGGGTCTTTTGGGGCTTTTTTGGGGTCTTTTTGGGGCCCTTTTGGGTCGTTTCAGGGTCTTTTTGGAGTCCTTTTGGGGTTTGGGGTCCTTTTGGGGTCTTTTTGGGATCCTTTGGGTTTTTGGGGGTTTTTTGGGGTCTTTCTGGGGTCTTTTTGGGGTTTTTTGGGGCTCCTGTCCTGCATGCCCTTGGCCCCCAGGAACACCCGGCTGTCCCTGAACCCCAAATCCCCCCAAAATCCCCCCAGGACCTCCCAAAATCCCCCTAAAATCCCCCCAAAATCCCCCATAAATTCCAAAAATCCCCCAAAATCCCCCAAAATCCCCCCAAAATCCTCCCAAAATCTCCCCAAATCCACTCAGGACCCCCAAAAATCCCCCCAAAATCCCCCCAAAAATGCCCAAAAATCCCCCAAAAATCCCCAAAAAATGTCCCAAAATACCCCAAATTTTTCCCAAAATCCCCCAAATTTTTCCCCAAAATCCCCCAAAATCCCCACCTGCTCGAAGGGGCTCCTGTCCTGCACGCCCTTGGCCCCCAGGAAGACCCAGCTGTCCCTGAACCCCAAATCCCACCCAAAATCCCCCCAAAATCCCCCCAAAATCTCCCCAAATCTTCTCCAAATGCCCCAAAATGCCCCCAAAATGCCCCAAAATTCCCCATAAATTCCAAAAATCCCCCCAAAATCCCCTTCAATTCCCCAAATCCTCCCCAAATCCACTCAGGATCCCCAAAATCTCCTAAATCCCCCCAAATCCCCCAAAATCCCACCCAAAATCCCCCCAAATCTCCCCAAATCTTCTCCAAATGCCCCAAAATGCCCCAAAATCCCCCCAAATCCCCCCCAAAATCCCCCTCAAATGCACTCAGGATCCCCAAAAATCCCCCCAAAATCCCCTTAAATCCCCAAAAATGCCCCAAAAATCCCCCTAAAATCCCTCAAAATCCCCACAAAATGCCCAAAAATCCCCCCAAAATGCCCCCAAAATGCCCCAAAATTTCCCAAAAAGTCCCAAAATCCCCCAAAAATCCCCAAATTTTGGCACCTGCTCGAAGGGGCTCCTGTCCTGCACGCCCTTGGCCCCCAGGAACACCCAGCTGGCCCTGAACCCCAAATCCCCCCAAAATGCCCCCCAGGACCCCCCCCAAATCCCCCCTAAATCCCCCCTAAATCCCCTCAAATCCCCCAAAATCCCCTTAAATCCCCCTAAAATCCCCCATAAATTCAAAAAATCCCCCTAAATCCCCCAAAATCCCCCCAAAATCCCCTTAAATCTCCCCAAATCCACTCAGGATCCCCAAAAATCCCCAAAAAATCCCCCAAAAATGCCCAAAAAATCCCCCGTAAATCCCCCAAAATGCCCTAAAATCCCCCAAATTTTTCCCAAAATCCCCCAAATTTTTCCCAAAATTCCCAAATTTCCCCACCTGTTCGAAGGGGCTCCTGTCCTGCACGCCCTTGGCCCCCAGGAACACCCAGCTGGCCCTGAACCCCAAATGCCCCCCAAAATCCCACCCAAAATCCCCCCAAAATCTCCCCAAATCTTCTCCAAATGTCCCAAAATGCCCCCAAAATCCCCCAAAATTCCCCATAAATTCCAAAAATCCCCCCAAAATCCCCTTCAATTCCCCAAATCCTCCCCAAATCCACTCAGGATCCCCAAAATCTCCTAAATCCCCCCCAAATCCCCCCAAAATCCCACCCAAAATCCCCCCAAATCTCCCCAAATCTTCTCCAAATGCCCCAAAATGCCCCAAAATCCCCCCAAATCCCCCCAAAATCCCCCTCAAATGCACTCAGGATCCCCAAAAATCCCCCCCAAAATCCCCTTAAATCCCCAAAAATGCCCCAAAAATCCCCCTAAAATCCCTCAAAATCCCCCCAAAATGCCCTAAAATCCTCCCAAAATGCCCCCAAAAGTCCCAAATTTTTCCCAAAATCCCCCATAAATTCAAAAAATCTCCCCACCTGTTCGAAGGGGCTCCTGTCCTGCACGCCCTTGGCCCCCAGGAAGACCCAGCTGTCCCTGAACCCCAAATCTTTGGCCACGGCGCTGCCGAGCTCCCCGAAGAGGCGCCGGCTCTCCTCCGTCAGCCTGGGGGGAAAAAAGGGGTCAGGGGGACCCCAAAAAGGGCAGGGAGAGACCCTGGGATAGGCCAGGGGACCCCAAAAATGCAGCTGGAAAGTTGGGGGGATCTGGGAAAAAAATGGGGAAAAAATCCCAAAATTGGAGGGAAAAATGCCAAAAAATTGGAGGAAAAACTCTCAAAATTGGGAAGAAAAACTCCAAAAATGGGAGAAATCGCCCTAAAAAATTGGAGGAAAAGAACCCCAAAAAATTGGGGGGAAAAATCAAAAAATTGGAGGGAAAAATGGAAAAAATTGGAGGGAAAAAAAGCAAAAAATTGGAGGGAAAAAAAGCAAAAACTTGGAGGGAAAAAATCGAAAACGGGAGGGAAAAAAGCGAAAAATTGGAGGGAAAAAAAGCAAAAAATTGGAGGGAAAAAAAGCAAAAATTGGAGGGAAAAAAAGCAAAAAATTGGAGGGAAAAAATTGAAAATGGGAGGGAAAAAAAGCGAAAAAATGGAGGGAAAAAAGCAAAAAATTGGAGGGAAAAAAGCAAAAAATTGGAGGGAAAAAAAAGCAAAAAAATGGAGGGAAAAAATCGAAAAATTGGAGGGAAAAAATCCCAAAAAATGGGAGGGAAAAATGGAAAAAATTGGAGGGAAAAAAGCAAAAAATTGGAGGGAAAAAAAGCAAAAAAATGGGAGGGAAAAATGGAAAAAATGGGAGGGAAAAAAAGCAAAAAATTGGAGGGAAAAAAATCGAAAAATTGGAGGGGAAAAATCGAAAAATTGGAGG